>NW_008577292.1:0-33536 GCF_000257125.1 Entamoeba nuttalli P19
TATTTTAATTTAACACTTTTTTATTTACTTTTATGTTTTTCTATGACACTTTTTAAGAAATTTATTTTCCAAAATAATGAACTTAATTATTGCAAAAATGGTTGAACATTTAGACCAAGAACAAGAGAATAAATATAGTGAAATGATTGCTAAGTTTGGTAAAGAAACCATTGAAGCAATATCTGAATTAGAACAACAACAAATAGAACTTAATAATTTAACAATACAAAATGAAATGGTAATGATAAATGAATTTCGAGAATCTCATCAACGATTTCAAGCATTTAAACCTTCACGTGAAAAAATTCCCCACTATTGGAGTTATGTTCTTCAAAACTCTGGAATATTAAAGAAAATACAATCAACAAATACGGACATTGAAATCTTAGAACATTTAAAAGATATTTATCTTACATCATTTACAGTAGTTAGTACAGTTGGACCAGTAATAGCTGATAGAAAAAGATTAAGAGTTGGATTTAAGCTTGTATTTGAGTTTGAAAAAAATGAATGGTTTGAAGAAACGGAATTAAGTAAAACAGTATCATATATATTTAATGAACCAATTTATTATCCTAAAATTTCAAATTCAGGTGTTACTTTTTATGATGGAAAAAACCCTAAAATGATTGATTCAAGTCAACATTCATTTTTTGATTTCTTTGAACCAATAAACCAAAAAGAAGAATATAGTAATGAAGAGGAAGAAGAAGAAATTGAAGATAAATTAGATGAACAAATAGATGATACTATATGTTTTTCTAATGATATTATTCTTAATAGTTTATATTATTTTAAAAATCAAATGGAACCTTACTCTGATGATGAAGATGATGATTTTTCAAGTGATTTTTCTTCATTATTAAATGAAGACAGTGAAAGTTTAAATGATGAAAGTTATGAGAGTGAATAATTGAGTCATTTTTATCAAACAAACATCAAATTGTATTTAAAGATAATAATTGAATTATTTGATGGCATTATATATTTTTAATAAAGCAGAACTTAGGTGTTGTCTTATTTCAATATTTTCATGAGGAATTAATGAAAGAAGGTTGGAGAATGATTGTTGATGAACAATTCTAAGTAGCTCATTATCACATTTTTCAATTAATTCAAATGCAAGAAGAAGAATAGTATCTGAACTAATACTTAAAAATTCATTCATCAAATTGACAATAACAATTGGATATGTCTTACATACTTCATGTGCAAATAAAGTGAGATGATATTCTATTGCATTCTTGATTGATAAAACATTTTGATAATTTGGATTTGTTTGTTTAAGTTCTTTAAGTACATCAATAAATCGTTTTATATTATTTAATAAACATATTAATATATCTTGATCTTCTTCTTTAGATATTAATGTAATTTGTTGAGAAAATGAAGATATTGCATTTAAAAATGTATCAAAAGCAGATGTAGTTGATGGGAAATCAAATGATGATGGTATAAATAAATGAGGAATAAATTGTTCTTTGAACGTTGATTTTATTTCAGATGAATGATGATGTTTTTGTTTATCTTTTTCTTTACATTCAACAGAACAATAAAATGTATCACACAATGGACATCTTAATTTATTAAATTCATATAATTCTTTATTACAAAAACTACATTTGAGTTGTTGTTCTTCATTAGAGGTTATTTCTTGATGGTTTGTTTTACTTTCATTAGTTAAAGGTACTGAAGGTAATTCAACAAAATATTTCATTGAGTCATACATGTAATTAATAATATCTTCTATCATAAGTTTATACATTGGAATATAATTTGGATTATCTATAAAATAAGAAAATATTAATTTAATTGTTAATACAGCTACAGATGAAGATTGAGAAATACCTCTAATAATAAAAGTAATTACAATATGAATAATGTCAGCCATAAATGGTTGTAATAGTCCTGGATTTTTAGAAATGAAATCACAGGCTCTAGTTAACATACTTAAACATACAGATGACCACCACTCATCTCCACGAGAATTAAATATATTTTCAGATTTTAAATGATAATATCCAATTGGTTCTAAAACTCTAAAGAATATTTTATAAAACACAAAATACCAATCATTGTATGAAAGTTTTGGAGAATAAATTTCAATGTAATGAGTTAAAGATTGTAATGCCAAAGAAGAAATAATAATGTGCTGACTTTTTGTAATATTCATATGAGTAAATAAGAAATCAAAGAAAATATCAAAGAAATGAGAGTCTAAACTTAAGTCAATAGTATCAATTGGATATTTATCAATAATTCTATTTAATCCAACAATAATAATTGGATCACTTTGTTTATCTTGAACAACTGCTTTCTCATTAGTAAGAGAAAATTTTATAAGTGTTTTAAAGAAATATGAGTAATATTTTTCATCAAATTCATATTTTAATTCTATTATTGTGCTTAATGTTTCATATCCTTCTTTCATAATACTTAAAGATTCATCCATAGTAGAAATGAATAATATTTCAAATACTTCTTTCCAAGATTGTGTTATATAATTATCTTTCTTTTTTAATTCTTTCTTTAATACTTCAAGAATATTAGAACGACATTTCTCTAAAGGAGAATCTCCCATTGCAATAACAACTGGTTTTAATATTTCTTTTGATTCTTTAAATAAATCCAATTCACAAAATCTAAAAAATATTTCTATAGCTTTCATTGAAATAATTTCATGTGGATGAAGCATACATTGTAATAAGAAATTTCTTATAATTTCAATTGTTTCTTTATTATTTATTTCTTTATTCTTTTCAATAAATCCTTCAACAATTAATTTAAATTGATTTAATAATAACATTGGTGGAGTGATACAATTTAATTCATTTAAGGCACTGCTACTTAGACATTTGATAATTTCACAAAACCTTTCTTCGTTTAATAGTTTTAATGAATCAAATATTAATGGTATTGTTTCAATTTCAATTTTTAATTCTTTCTTTAAATTAAGTATATCATTTGAAATGTTTGTTGGTAATTTAATATCTTTTGGTTGATATAATTGATGTTGGACTTCCATAAAAAATAATTTTCTAGTATTTTTTGGAATACTTTTTAATGTTGAAATAGTTTGATGTTCAATTAAGTTCATTTGTTCAAATCTTGAAAGAACAATAAACAAATACTTCCATCCTCCATGTAATTTATTTTGTAATGAATTACTAATATCTATTATCATTTTAGTAACCTGAATATTACATGATTTACAACTATTAAAATCATAATACACACACCATTCACACATAGTTTTAATAATAAGTTCAGTCATTTCTCTACAATCCATTACAATACAAATGTCAAGCATTTCTTTTAAATAAGTTAAAGTATCTGTAATATCATTATATGTATCAAACGCAATTTTTAAACTTTTTAATTCTATTGGAACCATAGTTTCTATAAGTGCATGAAGAATATCTTTATTAGAAATGGATAATGACTCAACAGTATCTTCATCAATTTTAGCTTCAGTAATTTGACTTTTTAACAATAAAATTTGAGGTCTTTGATGAGGATTATTCTTAATAGTAATTATATATTTATTATCATTTTCAACTTTTTCTTTTTGTTCTGGAATCAAAAATGCATTTTGAGTAACACTTTGGTATAAAGGTTGAAGATAACTATCAGGTAATGTAAAATTAAATTGTTCAACCATTTGTTTAAATTTCTCATAACTATCCATTGTTTTTGTTTTGACATTTGAATTATGTGTTTCAGTTGATAAGAAAATAATTGTTGTAGCTAAGAAATATATTTGATTTGATGTAATATTCATCTCTTTCATTTTATCACTCCAACACTCAGCATATCTATAGGCAAACATTTCCATTACACGGTCAACTACTTGACCTTCTCCTGGCATAACAAATAAATTAAACATTAATCTTAATGCTTCATCAACACTTAGTCCATTAAAATCAATTAATTTCATGTATTCTTTAAAGACTTCTTTATTAAAGTCTTTATTAGAAGTAAGATATTTACCTAATGCAATTTTATCAATACCTTCTAATTTTTTAAGAAATTGAGCAATAGACATTGGGTCATTATAACATAAATTTGATTTAATCATATATGAAACTCCATCATTTGGTTTTTCTTTGAATAATTGTTTAGCTTTTACAATATCAACTTTAATTTTTCTATCAATTAAACATTTTAAAATTAATGTTGAGTTTGTTTTAACAGGAATTCCATTATCTAATTCAACCATTCCAATACTTTCTAATCTATTTACCTGAATCATTAATTTTTTAATTGAGTCTATGATAATATGAACTAATGATAAACATTCTTTTCTCATATCTGCAAGAATTTTAATAGGAATTTCTTCTATAGAAGCATTTTTAAATTCAGGTGTAAGAATAAAACAAATAGTATTTAATAATTCTTCAAAGATATTTTGTCCAAACTTATCACAATCATAATTTAAGAATATATCATTTAAAAATTGAGAGTCTTGACATAACTTTACTAATTCAGATATAACTATTTGTTTATATGAATATAATGGTAAGGGTGATAAAATATAGAAGAAAACTATTGAATTTAATAATAATGCAATTTCAGTTTTTAAATTTGCTCTAAATTTGAGTATACAAATAATGAGTATTTGTAATGATGTAATAAATAATGTTTTATCATCAGAAAATACATTATAACTTAAACAACCAACAAAATCAATATTCCATTTATTGATTACTGTAGGATTACATGTTTCAGGACATTTATCTAACCAATAACGTGTTAATTCAAGAATATGTTTTTCCATTCTAAGAACCATTGGTCTTTTCCCTCTTAATTCTTTCCATGGGGATTTCTTAATTTGTTCTGATAAAAATGGAGACTTTATATGATCGAATGAACTGTTTTTTATTAATAAACTTAGTATTGCTAAATGAATTGGTAAATCTTCTTCAAGTAACTTTTCTTTTTCAAGTACACTATCTTGTCTTGCTGTTCTTCGTTTCATTTGAGCTAATTCTTTTTGAACTTGAAGTTCTTGTGTACTTCCACCTTTAGTTAATGTAGACTTTTCTTCACTCATTTGTCCAATATATTCTTCTGTACTTTCTCCTTCTTTTGGTGTTTTTGGAGATTTAATTTCTTTATCAACAGAGCTGTCTTCTGATGAAGATGTTTCTTCATCATCAGAAACAAATTCTCCAAGGAATGTGTCGTGAGGTTCATTTGAATGATAACTTGTATTTTCATGAGAATTAATACTATCATTTGAATTATTTTTTATTTCAATGATTTCTTTATCTTCTTTCTTTGTTATCCTACTTAAAACTGATATAGGAGTATTTCCATGGAAATTATTTTGAGGATTCACAAAAATATCATCATTACAAGGAGTAAACTTTAGTTTATCTGAGGAACTCAATTTAGTTCCTCTAGTTACTGAAAGTGACATTGCTCTATCACGTTCTCTTCTTAAACCATTTGAACTAAAAAATTGTAAATGTGAAGATAATGATGGAGAAGGCTGTTCAATGTCTTCATCAAAACGAGTTACTCCTCCATACATAATAAATAATGAACGAATATATTTTTCCTGAATCTTTCTAATTGCACGGGCATTTGACTAATTAAATGAATAACACTTATATACATTTAAAATGATATACTAAAACAAACATCATTTGGAGAAACAACACAAAACATATCATTAAGTAATTTAAAATTTTCAAGAACAAATTTTTTTTCTATTTTGAATGGAATAGTATTTTCTATTAGTCCAAATGTAAATTGAAGTATTTTTTTATTTGATTTAATATTTTGAGCTGTTAAATAAGATATTGATAATTCTAATATTTGTTGAACAGTATTTACAGTTAATATTTCAGGTTGAATTAATGCTAATAATGATGATGCCAATTTATCTGTTTGTTTAATAGAATAATAAATTGTTAGTCCAATTTTCATACATCCAAGTAATGAATTTTGATTAGTCTCACAAAGATTATTTCCTTGAATAAATTTATTTTCATATTGTTGGTAAGTTTCCATCGTTTGTTTTTGTTTACGGTCAATGCATGATTGGATAACAGCGAGAGACATTTGAATAGAATATTTATCTCCCATGTCTAGAAACCACTGATTATTAAGTTCATTTTTCAAAATAACTCTGTTTCCTTTTTTAAAGAATTTTTTATTTTTTTTTTCTGCCTCTTCCTTTCTCCATGAAACAAAAGAAGAAATTCAACTCAACCCCGTTTCTTCTTCAAAAAAGGTGCAAATTCCATTAATATGAAAATTGAAAAATATATATTCTCACTTTAAAATTTTCTTTTTGTATCAAAAAGATATTTGTGATTTTATTTTGAGTGGTTTTCAGTTGTCTTAGTTTGTAATACCTTCACTTAAAAAGAGTTAAAAGAAGATAACACCTTTCGTTGCTCATTCTTTAAATCCGAATTATAACTGAATGAAACAAAAATATTTATGTCAATTCCTGTTTGAACGAATTGTTCGTACAATAAAGACTTATTGAACTAACAACCCCTATAAGAATTTAAAGTATCTAAAACAAAAGTATTAACAAAAACTAGATATGGAAGCCCAAAAAAAAATTGTGAGAAATGCACAATAGTAATAAAAACATAATAAGTCACAATTATTTTTATTAATCAAAAAAGGAAATAATCATATCCAAAACTTCATTTTTTGATAATAGAATAACATTTGTAATAACACTGAAAGTACTAATATTTATACAAAAAAAATAAATTTGGTTATAACACATTAAGTCAATAGAAATGAAAGCTCATATTAATCATAAAAGAAAATCCTATACATAAAAGACAAAAAACTTTCAGAGTTAATGATTAGACTCTATATAATTATTTTATGGAAGTTTTAAAATATTAATTGGATAACAATAAATTAATGACTATTTTTCATTTTTACTTATAACAAATATTTAAACGTATTTGGATCATTGTTTGTTATAGAAATAATATAACATTAGTTTGAGAAAAACTGTCTTTATAGAGTGTTTTTGATAAAAAAAAGAAGACTAAATCTCAACAATGAAACATTCTGATTATATAAACTTCTAAATTAATAATGAAAAGTATTGACATTAGAATTATTTAATAGTAATATAATATTTATCTTTTAATTTGATAATATCCTATACTAATTTCTTTATTTCTATAAATACTAAAAAGCAAGTATTTACTATTAAAGTTTCGTTAATTTTCTTTTAAAATTTAAGTGATAGTAAAATTAATATGATTATATTCCTTAAAAATTAAAAAGGATAAACTATTCCTAAAGTATAATAAACAAAAATATATTTAAATTCTAAAAGTCTTTTATAATTTTATTAGAATCTCTTTCTAATTAAAAATTACTTTTTTATATTTTTATAAATAATGAATATCAAAATTGATGAAATGTATTAATTTTTAAATTAACGTTCAAAGTAACGACTAAAAATCATGAAGTTAAAATATTATATAAAAAATAACAGTCAAATAAAAGAAAAACATTTTTACTTTTTTTTATAAAATGTTATTCTTAAACAAAACTTTTTTTTATTTTTATACAAAAATTATGCACTTTCATTTTAAATCAAAAAGACAAATAAACAAAAAGGTGAATTAATTTATTCACTTAACACTAATTTAATTCTACACATACGTTAATTCCTCTTAAAAATTATTTTTAATGAATTGATTTAAACACAAACAATTTTAGAAGAGAGATAAAGAATTGCATCCTTTTCCGCATCTTTTGCCATTGAATTAGTAATAATTGACCCTACAATAACACTCACAATAATAATAATAACAACTGCAATCATAATTAATGGAATGAAGTCAGCTACAACAACTGACTGATACTATTTTACAATAAGTATTATTTTTATTAATTAATATTTATTACTATAAAAATATAATTAAACAAACAACAACAGGTTGAAATAAAAGTGATTGGTATTCTTTTGTTGGATTTTCTTGTACCTCTCCATAAGTGAAAGCAAAAAATGTCATCATAAAAAGAAGGAGATGATTCATTAGAGCTAAACGAATGTCTATTAGATTTTCAGTTTTTTTCTCTTTTAACTTTTTATTTTTGTGTTTTATTTATTTGTCACAAAAAATAAATAACATTAACTTTATTTTATGTTTTTGTTTTTTGTTAATAAAATAGGAAAATAAAAAGATGAAAAAGATTGAAAAAAAAAATAAATTATTACTCTAAAAATATAAAGAAATAACTCAAAACATTCACTCGTATGTCTTGTTGTTCAGGAAAAAACGAAAGTATTATTGATAGTTTGCTTTTCATTTAAACAAATAAGAGAATTTACACTCAATTAATAGTCACAAATGATGAACCTCCAACACCATTACCTTTGAATGAACAACTTTCTAAAGGAATAAAAGTAGTTGTTTTAGGAGAGATGGGAACTGGAAAGACTTGTATTTTACACAGATGGATTAGTAATGAATTTGTTAGACAAACAGCTACTGTTGGGTGTGCATTTAGTTCAAAAACAATAACTTATAATAAAAGAATTATTAAATATGAATTATGGGATGCAGCTGGACAAGAGAGATATCGATCATTATCTTCAATTTATTATAGAAATGCAACAGTTGCCTTATTAGTATATGACATTACAAAACGAGTTTGTTTAAATTCAATATTAGTTAATAAGAAAAAAAAAGAAAATAATAAAACTTATTGAATTAGGAAACATTTAATGCTGTAACTGATTGGGTTGCTGAATTAAAGTCTAATACAACCAATGACATAATGATTTTAATTGTTGGAAATAAAGATGACTTACAAGAAGAACGTGAAGTTAATCAAAATTCTGTGAATGACTTTATTAACAGTTGTAACTCAAATATTATTGGTAATTTAGAATGTAGTGCAAAAACAGGGAATAATATTAATCAAATATTTGATATTATTTCAGAGAAATTACTTGAATTGTGCAATGAATAATTGTATTATTTAGGACCTGTTTATTTATTTTTTCATACATTAATACTTTGTAACAAATGTCTCTGTATATTAGAAAAAAAATTAAAACTAATTAATTCTATTGAATTAAAACAAGAGACAAAAGATTAATTATTTCTTTCCTTTAGTGTTTTTGTATATTCCATGTCCAATTCTCTTGAGAGTTTTTTTGGTATCTGTTTTATGTGAAATATGTCCATGTGACTTAAGAACATACTTAGCATCACGGGCAATATCTCTAATAGCGTTGAATCTCTTTTCTAATCTTAATCTTCTAATCATTCTAGCTCTGAATTTTCTTGGGATGTTTTTAACAATTTTCTTCATAACTCTAAGAAGGGCTAATTTCTTTGTATGGTAAACAACCATTTTAGATCTTAAATGTGTTAATTTTCTTCCAATAATATATTTTTCTCGTTTTGTGATCACATTTTCTAAATCTTTAATATTTTCGTCAATCATATCTCCGACATGTCTTTCTTCATCTTCAACTTCATCTAATCTCATAGCAACTTCTCCAAGTCTTTCTTGAACACGGTATAGTGTTGGCATCCAAAATCCACTTGATTGGGCACATGCTGAAAGGACAAATGTTAAAGCAAGGATTGCAAAAAATCTCATAACAATAATATGATGATTTTTAAGTTCTTTCTTTCTTTTTTAGTTATTTTTGTTTTCTTTTTTCTTCTTATTAAAATATAGTTTTTTAGTAGTTGTTTTTTTAATTATATTTTTATGATTTTTATAATTTTTTTTTAAGTTCTATGAAAATATAAAAACATTGTTTAGATTTTAATTTGAGTCTATGAAGAATCTTCCTTTATTTCTTTTCTTAATCTATTGTTTCAAGGTTTATTACTAACTATTACCTACAATGAGTTAATGAATTTATTGTTTCATCAAAGTTAATAAAAAAGACTAAACAACAGCAATACAAATCCAATTATTAAATCTCTTTAAAATAATATTAAAAAGAAAATTTATATATTATTATTTGTTTGAACATAAATTATTTCTTTAATATGTGGATGTTTTTTTTTGTTTAAATATAAAAAATTCAGTATATTCAATTTTACTCAAAGGTTATTTCATTTCATTATTTTGTATTTCATAAGAAAAAACTCAGATGAGATATGTAAAACTAACTGATGATTAAAGAAATAGATACTCATTGAGTTCTTTGATAAAAATTCCCTATTATATGATTGGTTATACATAAGATTGTATTTATAACAACTAGTTGAATGGAAAGATAAATAAAATAGTTTTAGACTTAAGAGAATTAGAATGAGAATATTACTTTCTTTATTTGGACAGAAACACATTTTGTTTGATTCAATTCCCAACTAAATAAAGATATTCTTTAGCATTAGACTATTAAAATGTCTTGATAAGAATAATATATCAAAACAAAGAATTTGGTAAGTCTTTCTAAGAAAGGAATTTATATTTATTAATTATATATAAAATTCAAGACACTAGATTATACAGTACTACTAATGAATGAGATTGTTTAGTCAACTAATTATTATCAACATTATGATAAAAAGATTGAAGCCTTAGTTTTTAAATTAATATAACTATAAAATACTTTGTCTTGAAACATCTTTTAAATTATTATTTAAACTGGACTTGTTTAACTAAAATAGATAGAAATGATTAACCAAAATAATTAACAATGATTTCATTTGTTTAATAATTTGAAGTCTCAATAAATGTTAATATATTTTGACTGATAAAAATAAAAGAGTTCCAACAATATTTGAAAAACAAAGAAAGATTTATTTGCTTGAATTATTAATAAAAAGAGTGTTATTGTTTAATCTTATTTTAACAATTAAGCTAAAATCAAAGTATTTGTCATGCAATTTACTTGTTAATGACTAATATCATCATTTAAAAGATATTGAGACACAAATAAAACAGTTTTTTTTAAATTGATTATAGAGTATTAATGTTACTAAGACTTAAGAAGAATCTCTCAAATATAACATAAAAAGTTATTATCTTTTAATTGATAAAAGGTGTATTATGATTTGGGGGAAAAAACATAAAGAAAAAAAGCAACAAGACATTATTTAGTAATTTCTTCTTTAAAAGAAATAATGTATGACACTAACAGAGAAATTATATACAAAAGCTATCTTACAAGAAGAAAAATTTTTTCAGAGAGTCTAATTAGTATTATTTATTAAATTGAACAAAATATAAAACTTTGAAGTACCAACTTTTATTATTTGCTCTTATGTGATATTAAACAACACTTTAAAACATAACAGTCATAATAATACCTCAATTGATAAAAGACACTAACCACATAGGTATATAAATTTAAAGAGGAATAAATGAAAGGAAGTTAAAGTAGGTCGATACAATAATAATAAAGAAAAGAATAATAATTAATCAATCCGTTAATAGAATGGAAGGGTGTTCTGATAAATATAGGAAAATATTACAAAAGGGAGTAATTAGTTAGAATTAATACAAATAACAATTTTAATAATTAAAATTTATTTAGACTTCAAAAAGTTATTCGGAAGAAAATAATAGAATAGAAAAATTCAGACTTGTTGCTTTAACAGGAATACTCTGGAAAAGATTGCCTTTCATGATTTTAGGTAGTCAGTTTCATTAGGTTTGATAGTGATTTGATAAAAGAAAGGAAATAAATAGTAAAGGATCTTGAATAAAAAAAAGTTAATTAATATGAAATCTTAAATTGTATTGAAGGGAGAACATTTAGTTTCTTAGAGTTTTTTTTAAGTAAGAACGATGGAATAAAAATAAAGATGTGAGGAATTTTTTTGCAAACTGACAGTTAATCAATTTTGTTTGAAAATCAAAGATAAAATAGAAAAAATTGTACAACTCACAAATTTCTTAGATTTTAATCTGTTTTTTTGCTATTTAATGAAAAATAGCAAGGGAGGTCATATTGGTCGAATGACTTCAATACAATTCGTTTGTTCTTTATTTTATTAAGTATTATTTAACTTATTAATTATTTAAATAGTCAAAACTTCCATCATTAAGTCGTAGTGATAAACAAAGAAAAGTTTCATTAGAAGAGAGTAATGAATTACCAACACCTACTGTACAGTCATCACATTCAGAAAAAAAAGGAAATTTAATTAAAAAATTTGGTACTAATTTGAATCAAATGTTTAAAACACCACGAATTGGTTTTATGGGAATGATTACACCATACATCCCTCCTAAAAATGAAAATAATGATGGTGAAAATGAAATTAAAGAAGTTGATAGTGTTAAAGAAGAACATAAAAATGAAGAATTAGAAATAACAAATAATGAGAATGAAAAATATATTATTGTTGGAGAAGAAATTACTAAAATTAAATTAGGAGATCGAACATTTCAAAACATCCCTTTAATTCAGTCATATATCCAAAAATATATTTTAGTTAGTTTAAAATATCAAACTACTATTCCATTCGATAAATTACCACTTAAAGAAAAACTTGAATTACTTGAAGATAATGGTTTATCTCAATATTCTTCAATTATTACTTCAATTAGTGAAAATAAAACAACTAAATTTAATGTTAGTAAAATGGAATGGAAATTTAGAGGTATTAAAGAGAAAGATATTCCTTTTATTATGGAACTTATAAATACTCAAGACATTGGTAGTCAATTATTTAGTTTGTTAATTTGTTTTTCTTTTATTTTTAAATACCAATGATATTTATAATTAGAAAAAATAAGTGAAGAGAGTTATAAAGAGTTACATATTGTTTTGATGATTCTTAATGAGTTAAATAAAGGGAATTATCCAAATCTCTATGAAATTGGTTCTATTAGAATTGCATTATTATTATGGAAACATTTTTTCCTATCATTACCTAATCCAGTTATTGAAGAAGATGTTTATAATGAAATGTTAATATATATTGAACAAGGAAATATTAAAAAAGAAGAATTAATTCAAATGGAAGAGAATGCACTAGGTAAAAAAGGTGAAATAAAAAGGGCAGTTTTTGATTATACAATTAGTTTTATTAATGAATTAATTGATCAATGTAAAATGAATAAAGAAATGCAACAAGAATGTGCAAGTTATTTTCTAAATTGTTTGTGTCAAGGGATGATTAATAGAAAGAGTGTTATATCTCTAATTTCATTATTATCATCACCATCTAATAATGAACAAATAATACAATTTGAAAGTACATGGCAATATGAAGGAGAATTTATTGAATATTGTTATAATGATGTTTATTGTCCATTCAAATATATTACAACACATGAAATGAAAGATGATTCTTTTAATTTTGATTCATGGGAACATGGTAAACTCTTTTTAACGAATTATAGAATAAAATTTGTTCCTGATAATTGTGATGACTCAAGTAAAATACAAATAATTTCAACGATTGGTCAAATACCAATTAATTATATTGCAAGTTTTAGAATTGAAGAAAGAAATCAATTATACGGCTTGGTAGTGTTTTGTAGAAATTTTACTCATTTATTTTTTGGATCAAAACAACCATTTGATTCTATTGATAAAGAATTTGTTCATATTCAATATCAGTATCAACCATTTAATGAATATCAATCAAAAATTTTCGATGAAAATACTTTGAATGATATAGTTCAATTTGAATATAAACGAATTGGTTATTCTTTTGATGGAACAGAATCAAACTCCACATCTAAACAATATAAAATTAATGCACCTATTGTTGAAGGTATTGAATGTTCAGATACAAGTAGAGTTCCTTATGTTGCTTTCCAAACAAAAAATAAATCTAAAATTATTCAATTCTCTTTATCTTCAAGTATCTCTCTCAATTCACCAACTCCAATTATTTTTAATTCTAGTATTTCTAATGTTGTAAAATATCTTATAACATTTCCTGATATTGCTCTTAAAGATAATGAAACATATAAAACAATGAAAGATTTAGAAATGAGACTTTTTGATTCATATACATCTAATGCAAATGAATGTATTCAACTCTTCGACTCTACAATGGAATGTTACTCTAATCAAATAGACACAGTTTTTCAAATGATACATAAAATATTATTATTAATTCAAACACCAGAAACATTATGTGTTCTTTTACCAAATAAAAGTTTTGATTGTTCAGTTAATATTGTTTGTTCATTAATTGAACTAATGACAGACTCTCATTATAGGACATTTGATGGATTTGTACATCTTTTCTTAAAAAACTTTGTATGGAATAAATTTCCATTTCTTGAAACACCTGAACGAGATTTTAATAAATATTTTATATTATATTTAGCATGTGTTCTTATGTTAATACAAACAAATCCAAATCAATTTGAATTTAATAATCATTTAATCAAATTCTTCTATTATCATTGTTATTCTAAACGATTTATTGAATTTCTTCCATTTCAAGTTTATGGATTAGCTAGTGTTTATTCTTATCTTCAAATTCATAAGAATGAATTTATTAATACTAATTATTTTGAAGGACAAATTGAAATTCCATGTACAAAATTACATTTAAATAATCTCTTTTCAACTATAATTAATCCTTATACTTATAATTTCTTCACTTTACAATCATTACAATCAAAATATTCTCTTGAATTTCATCATAATTTAGTATATTTCCCATTATATGATGGAATGTTAAATAATTATACATCATTAACATCATTAAATTTATCTAATAATCATTTAACTTCATTTCCACAAGAAATTACTGTTCTTACTGGATTAATTAGTCTTAATCTTCAAAATAATCATCTTACTGTTATAGATGAATCAATTACATCAATTACTAATTTAAAAAATCTTAATTTGGCTAATAACGATATTTGTCATCTTTCGATGTTACAATATTTGTCACTTGACTCTCTTAATATTTCATATAATCCATTAGTACGACTTCATGCTCCATCCCTCCAAACCTTTGTTATTTCAGGATTTTCTTCAATCTTTCCAATAACAATTCCTTCAGTACAAAGAATTATTGCTCATGATTGTTCAAGTTCTTTTTTAAACTTCATTATTAAGACATTGCCAATGATTAAATTCTTATCTATTAATTCTATTACTAAGCAAGAATCATTACCATTTAATATTACATCACTAGTCACACTTGAAGATTTAAGTATTACAGACTGTGGAATAGAACGACTTCCTTATGGATTTCAAGGACTAACAAACTTAACATCATTAAATTTAAAAAATAATAAAATAACATATTTTCCAAGACAAATGACTTCTTTAAAAAATCTCAAGGTATTGTCTTTAATAGGAAATCCATTAATATTTTATCCTCGTTCATTAGAACCATTTTGTGATGTTTCAATTCAACAATTAGAAAAGAATAAAAATATTATTGAACATATTGATGTTGTTATTACTGGTAGTGATACAATTAGAAAAGACATAATGTCTTCTATTGCAATACTAAATGGTACAAATTATTCTTCAGGTAATTTAGAGCATATGTTATTAACTTATAATGGATCTTCTTTTGATGTAGATTTTATTTCTGTAGCTCCAGATATATTTGAAGAACAATCATATAAATATTGTTATCTTGGAATGATTTTTATTTGTGGAGAACAAGAAACAGGTAAACGTATTAAAAAAATAATTGAACAATCAAATACTGACCAAAAAGTAATTGATTTAATCCAAAAGAAGAAGTCAAATGGGGAAGTCGAAGAGATAAATTTAAATGTCGAAGAAGTAATAGAACAAGTTATAAAAAATAAACATAAAGAAACTATTATAGATCATTTACTTCATGAAATTAAATCATTTGAATATAAAAATGGAATTCTTAGAATATCAGAATTATGTAATATTTTCAGATATTTTGAACTCCCAAAAGAAAATGACTCTAAAATGATTAATTCTTTAAAAAGAAAAGGTATATTTACTTTAGATGGTTATAGATATTGTTTAGTTGATTATTCTATAATGGATAAAATCAGAAGTATCTTGGCAACTGTTAAAACAAAAAATGGAATTGTTTCTGTTATGACTTTACAACAATCATTGTCTGTTTCTTCCTATTCTCTTCATTTTGTTTTACATTTAATGCATTCTCTTCATGTTATATTATTAGTTGATGATGAGTTCTTTAAAAAAATGAATATTCCAATGTCGTATTTGAAATATTATTCAGACCATCTATTATCAAATGGATGTCCTAACTCTCTTTCATCAGACCAATCTCCAATAACTAGTCCGGGACTTAATTTATCATCTTTAGAAAAAGAAAACTCTGAAAAATCAAACTCTAATTTAATACATCAAACCCATTCTATTGGACCAACAAGGAAACCAAGAGCTTCTTTTTCTATTGGATCAAAAAGAATGTCACTTAGAACACTCCCACTCCAAACTGAATCTTCTATATCTTCTTCACATAAAGAGAATGTTTTAAATTCACCTCGTTCAGACACAACTACGGAAAATCAACAGCAACAACCAAGTTACTTAATATTTAATACTAGTTCACTAACAGCTGGGTTTACAATAGAAAATTTCTGGCCATCTAAATATCATAAAATGGAATTAGAAATTGGTCGAGTTTATGAGTTTTCATTAATGCCAAGAGAGATGTATGTAAAATTATTAGCTTATCTATCTATTTATTACAAAATGATTGTTGTTTGGAAAAGAGGAATTATATGTTCTGAACGAGTAGACTGTGGAGATATATTTATGTATTTTGTATTTTCTCAATCTCGTCAAAAATTATCATTAAGATTAAGATATCTCATGGGAGATGATATGACATTAGAGTCAATGAAATTATTTAAAGAAATAGAACATGTATTAACTACTTTATCAAATAGGTTTGATATACAATATGATATTCATATTATGTGTAGTTGTTGTGTTACAAAAGACAAGCCATTCTTATTCAACAAAAAACAAATTAAAAATTCAATTAAAAATAAAGTATTTGAGAAAATTGAGAGTGACAATAAAGAACATTATGTTGTTTTACCATTATTTGCATTAGACCTTTTATTTATATGTTTAAAAGAAGTTGTTGGTCATTGTCTTTCCGTAAAAGATGTTCACCAAGAAAAGGTATTAACACGAGGAAGTTCATCAATTATATCAGTTGGACATATTGGAAATGATACAAAAAAGAAGGTAGTAATAAAAGAAATCAATGTAGATATTAGTATGTGTCATATGGAAGGAATTAAATCATCTGTTGAAGAATATTTGTTACGAGTTGGAGAGTTTATTCATGAAGTTTATTCAATTCAATTTCAACCAAACGAAAACCTTGCTAGAGTTTATAATTATGTTGAATGTCCAATGATGATTATTATGGAATATTTTGAAGATGGTAATTTATTCGAATATATAGAACATTATCCATCTCTGAGTTATGAAGAAGTTAGAGATGTTGGTCTTCAAATTGCAAATGGAATTAAACAACTTCATCTTATAAAACATATTCATCGAGACTTAAAAACACCAAATATATTAGTAGAATTAGACTCAAATAAAAAAATAAAAAGATGTGCTCTTACAGACTTTGGAGAAACTATTCCAGAAGACCAAAGTGGACCATGTAATGTTGTTGAATGTCCATATTGGCTTGCCCCAGAAGTTATTTTAAATAATCATTTCACAGAAGCTAGTGATGTTTTTTCATTTGGAATGATCTTATGGGAGTTGTATTGTTGGAGTCATCCATTTCCAGATGTTAAAAACCTTAGTGTAGTTAGGGATATGGTTGCTTCATATACAATGCCTGAAGTTCCACAAAAAGATGTTCTTTTATCTAAAATTATTCATTCATGTTGGGAACATGAAGAATATCGAAGTGATATTTTTACAGTTGTAGCACAATTAGTTGACACACAAAATTTGTCAAAATCTATGACTGGAGAATTAGGATTATTTAAATTATTAAAAACAAGAAAGTCTAGTGAAGATCCAAAGAAAAAGACATTCTTTAAAAGTTCATTAAATCTTACATTTTCATCTCCTAAATAAATTGAATTATTTGTTATTTTCAAATTTTAGTAATTAAAAGAATTAATAAGTAAATGGTGGAATAATAGGTTCTTTTATTTCTTCATGTTTTCTTTTTCGTTCATTATAATCAAATTGTAATATTCTTTGTGGAGCTTCAATAGAACAACTTTCAAAAATAAAATTTTTTGAATACCAAGGTTCTATAAATCCATATTTAAAAGGTAACTCTTTATCTTCTTGATGTTTTTTATTAAAACATTGAATAATATTTCCTTCTACAATGTTTTTATTTTTATATGAAAGAAAAGAACCTTTAACAATGATGTCTATTTGAGATGGTTGTGAAGTATCACATTCATTAGGAATAAGAGTTCCTTTAACATATTGTTTTGTTGACCATAACTCATGCCATCCCCAATGAATACTGTTTAAGTCTTGAAAAAGTTTTGATTCTGTAATAATTTTAATGATTTGAAGAATATCCATTTGTTGTGGATTACGAAAATATTCATAAAATTCTGATTGACTTGTGTTTAACCACTCTAATCCATTTGGGAGTTTTGATTTACATGAACTAATTAATATCTGGTATATTAAAGGATGTATTGGCCTTCCTAAACTAAATGAATTAGATGAGCAAGGTTGAATTAAATCAGTTATTTCTGGTGGTGCATTAAATTGATAAAACCAATCCCAATCAGGAATTCCTCTAAAAGTTGAAATACAACACCACTCTATTCCTTTCCAATACATTTGACAAACATATTCAACATCTTTTTGTGAAGCAATAGTATTTAAACATTTAACATATTGTGCTGTATGTGCATTTTTACTTCTTCCTCGAATTGTTATTAAATCTTTTCTTAATTTTTTTGCTACTTGATCATTTTGATAATTAAGTTGATCAATTTCATGTTCTACATTTCCAATTAATCTTCTACCTCTTTCTACTTCTTTCTTTTTTATGTCTTCAATTTGATGTTGAAATGTACTTAATAAAATTTTTCCTATGAACTGTTTTGATATTGTTCCATTGGAACTTATTGCTTGTGTCTTAATTTCTCTTTGATATTCTCGTAATAACCCATCTAATGAAATCTCTCCTTCTTGTGGAATCACATCATTTTCAGTTATTAAAGATAATACAACTAAATCATCAACTAATTGAGTTAAATTATGATTTATTAATTCAATATTATAACTTTCTAATAATGTTAATGCTGTTGGGATTAAGTCAAACATTATTCCTACTGATGGAATGTAAATAACACTTTTTGGTAAATGAAGTGAAAGAAATTGGAAAGGCATTGAATTAGATATAAAACAATGAGTGTTATCTAATGGGCAATTCATACATTCTAATTGTTTTCTAACAAAATCAAGAGCTTTTTGATTTGCATCACCAGAAACTAACTTATCAGAGAGAATAACTTCTACTGAAGGATGTTTTTGAATAAAATTTTTAATTAAATTATCAAAGTCAATTGAGTGTAGTATTTTATGTTTTCTTGAACGAAGAAGAGCAAGAGGAACAATACCTTCAATAAAAATACATAACATTTTTGTTGGAATACAAATTTTGAGAAAAGATTCGATATCATTAATATTAAATACATCACAAATAGATATAGATATATAAACATAATCAAATTCTTGTATAATAGGTTTAGTAATAGTATTAGAACAACGAGAGGAAATTAAATTGATAAACTTACTCATAATAATAAAATAACAAAAAATCTTATTATTTTTTTTTTTAATTTTTTCTACAAAAAAAAAGAAAAAAAAAATAATAAAAAACTAATTTTCATTTATTACTCCTTCATGAATGAAGAACTTTTAAACAAAATCATTGAATTACAACAAATTATCATCCAAACTCAAAATGAACTTATACAATGCAAAAATCGTCTTGATTTTGTTGAAAAGAAATACACACAAATGGAAGTAAAAATGAAAGATTATTATCTTTTAAAGAAAGAAGTAGAAGAATTAAAAAAAAAATTATCAATAAAATTTGAAGAAACAATCCAAGAAGAACAACAATTAGTTAAAATAGAAGAAACAAATGAAAAAAGTTTGTATGAAAAAAAAATGATATTACTTATGAATGAAATGAGAGAATGGACAGGAAGAATAAAGATGAATATTATTTTTGATAGTGATATTGATGATCAAAATGTAGTATGTTTTCAACGATCATTAATGAATAAACCATCACTTTATATAATTCTTTTTGATGAAAAAGGAAATATTTTTGGAGGATATAATAGAAAGTCTATTTCAAGACCTGGAAAAAGAATGGAAGATAAAAGCCATTTCATTTTTTCTTTAGAATCTAATGAAAGAATTGACTCTCCTATTCGTTGGTTTGGAAGAGGTGATAAACCTTCAACTTGTTTCTTTCTTAATAGAGAAACAAATCAAATTGGTAGATTATGTGAAATAGGTTTTCCTGATGGATTTATTTCAGTAGCTAAAACTACAATTTCACAAAGTGGATGTGTTAATATATCAAATAAATATAAAGGGATTGATAATGATGATTTGAATAATACAAATAATGAAGTGTTTAAATTAATAAGAATTCTTGTTGTACAAATGGAATGAAAGAATTATTCAATTTAACTTAATTTTTTATTAATTTTATTTTATAAGAAAAGAGAAAAACTAAAAAGTAATAAAAAACCCTTAAGGGTTAATCTTATTCAAAAAATGAATCGATTAGAAGTGTATGTTGGTAATTTGAGTTTAAATACTGACAAAGATAAATTAAAAGAAGTATTTGCATCAGTTGGAGAAATAAAGAATTGTTGGTTAATTTTTTTTTATTTCATTTATTTGTTAATTGAAATAGAATAAGAATTTAATTTATTTAGCTCGTGTTGCAACTCATAAAGATGGAGCTTCAAAAGGTTTTGGATTTGTTACTTTTAATGATGAAGAAACTGCGGAAAAAGCAGTAAATGAAATGAATGGTAAAGAAATTGATGGGTCAATTGTTGTAGTCCAAATATCACGTCCACAAGATAGAAAACGAAGAGACCATTATCGTAGCAGTTATAGACACTCATATCATGGAAGAAGTTATGATAGGTCAAGAAGTCGTTCTTCTAGAAGAAGGTCAAGAAGCAGATCTAGTAGAAGAAGATATAGATCAAGAAGTAATAGAAGACATAATAGATCAAGAAGTAGATCTAGTAGAAGAAGATATAATAGGTCAAGAAGTGTATCATCTTATTCAAAGTCAAGAAGAGATAAAAGTTCTGGAGGTCGTTCTGGTAGTAGCTCACCAAAAAGGAGTGAACGTAAAAGTTTTAGGGTAAATGATTCTTCCCTTCCATCAAAAAATGAAATTCCAAAAGGGTCTGATGATAAATAATTCCCATAGTTTTCAAAGATTGCCTTCCAATTCCATTTTACTTTCTAATTGTTCCAACATCCATCCAATTCCATGTAAAATTACTTTTCATCTAAAAATTTATAACATAAGTAGAAAAAATCTTTGTTGTCATTCCTTTTTGACTTAATAACAACAAAAAATGAAATTAGAGAAGAATTAATCAAAAAATATAGTTTTTTATAAAAATTTTTTAAATTATAAGATCCTTTAAAAATTTAATGAAACCAAACTTAAAGAAAGACGAAGATATTCATTTAACTGTTAAAAAAAGAGAATCCCGAGATGAAGAGGCAACATTGGCTGATGGATATTTATACATTTTGATTAGAGAATTTGGATTTAGTGCAAAACTTAAACAAACAAAACATGCAGAAAAAACAATTAAATTATATTGTGTTGATGAGTTATTTATTGAAAATGAACTTTGTGTTAGTCAAGAAGATATCCAAAAAGAAGGTAGAAAATTACAACATCGATTTGGAGTTGATACTATTACTACACCAATGAATCCTAAACAAGAAAGAAGATCAAAAGAAGCAGAAGTAAGTAATGGTTATCTTCAAATGTTAATTAATGTTGGATATAATCCTGAATTTAAAGGAACACGTTCTGCTAGAAAAACTATTAAAATGTATAGAATTAAAAAAATGGAATCTCCTACAAAAGTTATTCTTGAAAAAAGTGTTTTAATGGAATTTGGAAAACGTCTTGATGCTGTTGTAAAAGAACAATTTCAAAAAGGTTTGAGAATAATGGTTATTACTCCTGAAATGCTTGCTCTAAACGAAGAGTCTTTAAATGGAGTAAAACTAACAGATTTTTTATCACAACAACCCAGTCAAAAAGGAAAAAATGAAAGTGATAAAGAAGGAAATGATTCTACTACAGAAGATATTACTCAATCATATGATTATAGTAGTGTCAACTAATAAAAGAAAAAGATAAAAAAAAAAAGATGATGATGTAAGAGATAATTTGTAAGATGAAAATTGTCAAATTTATTTTAAGTTTTTTATAGTTATTTTATAATAGGATAATTAAAGTTTTAAATGTTGAGAAATGAAGGAAAAAATAAAATTTGTTGTAATCAATTCCTTCTCGTTTTATTTTTATTTTCATTTATATGAAATTCAGTTGAAAATACTAAAATTAGAACTTTTATTGATATATTTAGAAGGGGTATCAAGTTATTTGATGTAATCAACTAGACTAACTTGATACTCTCATATCATGAGTCATAAAGAAAGAGAACATCGTGAAAAAGTATTTGATTCAGTATTTAATTCACAGATAAAATCATTACCAAAGAATAAAATTATGAATATTGGAGTCATTGTGAGAAATATAATTCAATCAACAAATGTTCCTTATAAAATTAGTACAATTGATGAATATTGTAGTATGTCTACAGTTAGTTATTATGCAATAATTAATGGTCAAAAAACAGGTGAACCAATTTGTGATCGTATTGGTTTAAAATTATTTGAAAATAGTGCTGTTTATGTAGTAGCTGATGGTTGTGGATGGGGAGTTGCTTCATGCAAAGCTGCAGAAATAGCAATAGATACAGTTTTTAGTACAATGAATTGTTTAAATAAATGTGAAAATATAAGAGATGTTGGTGAATTAGAATTAAAAGCAGTCAAAGAGGCAAATGAAGCAATTCTTAGATCTGACTCAAGCTTATTAAATATTGGAACAACGACATTATTAATTATTGCAATAGTTCCATTAGAAACAGGAAGTTATAATGGAGTATATTGTAGTATAGGTGATTGTAGTGCATATAATTATAATAGTGAATTACAAGAAGTTAATTTATTATGTGGAAAAATACTTTCAAAAATTGGAGAAACAAGAAATTGTGGGGGTAAATTAGGGAGTACTGAAAATTACATTCCAGGGGTAGTTGATGGTGTTTTAGGTAAAATTGAATTAAAAGAAAATGACATTGTAATGGTAATGACTGATGGAATTCATCATAACTTAAATCCTTATTTCAGAAAAATGTTATTTACTGGTTCTGCTGAGAAAAAAGGATGTCAATTATTAAAGAATTTTATTGAATCAAGTGTTACATTTTCTGATATTACAGAGAATGTGCTTAAAGATGTTTATGATTTAACACAACCTTCAAGAATATTTCTAAAAACACATCCAAAAACTAAACTTCCCGAAAGTATGGCAGGTAAATTAGATCATGCTTCTTTTGGTTGTATTCGTGTTGGTGGTTGGATTAACAAATATAACTCACTAGTTAGTACTATTACCCCTCCTTTTTTTAATGACCTTGTTTCATCTCCTTGGATTCAACATACCTTCTTCCATCAAATTAAATCAAATGAACATAATTCCCCATTTATTTCTTCTCCTTTAGAAAGTCACTCTGCTCGAGCTAGAAGTATTTCTCCAAAAACACTATACTCTCCAACCATACCTACTGAACATTATTCTTTTTCTCCTAAAGACCCTCATTATTTTGCATTTAATAAAACATCACCAAATAGACATTTCTCTCCTTTGTGTCACTCTTTTGGTTTACCAATGAACTGTGCACAATTGTCTGATGCCTCTCGAAGAAAGTCTTCAAGTTCTGAAAGTCTTTCTCCTGACTTTTTTGAAATAAATAAAGCACCATCAAGAAGAAGAAGTAAAGACTCAAAAACATCGAGTTTCTTTGACTTTTTTACTTGTCAAAATGATGAATTAACTGATGGTGAAGTTAGTTATTAAATTAGTAGAATGAGTCCTATGTATGTTTATTGAATAATCAATTATATTTTTTATTTAATTTACTTTTTAACTTAAACATGATAATATATCAATTAAATGACATAAAATTATAAAACAAAATTAAGGTTTTAAAATCAAATTACTAATCTTGTTATGGTATATTATCTTTTATATAAAATAAATCTCTGTTTTGTTTTTAAGTTTGTTTTGTATTTAAGAAAAAAAGTATCATTAAATACAATTATTAGTATTTATTTATAAAAGACTTGAAATTTTATAATGTGAAAGATATATTAATCATAAAAAATAACTTCTATCAACAATTGATAAATTTTAAGAAGAAAGTACAGAGCCAGAATGATATATAAATATAGTTTTTTTTTAAATCAAAATAATATAATAAATGAAATATAACATTCTTTTTCTTTATTTTTTTTGTAAAAATGGGTCAATAACTTAAATGAAGGATTATTTAGTTTGAGTTAATTAAAAAACTAGCATATTAAAAGAGATAAAGAGTATAAAAGAACTATTGGATTCTCATTATTCACTATAATAAAAATATAAATAGTAGATAATCAGAATTAATTTATTTCTCACAATAAATAACGAATTAAATTTGAAGAATAACAGAATATGTTATAAATAAAATCTAATATTTCTTTCTGTTCTTTCTATTTGAAAAAAAGAAGAACTAAAAAATTGTTGTAATATTTTATATGAACTTTGCAAAGGCTTGTCTTCATTTAGATATTAATACTATCAAAAAATGTTACACTGGGATGGAGCCATTATATCGAGTAATTGTATTATCAAATATATCAATTTCTTTTTTTGTAAGAATTATGTCATTAATAACTTTACTTATTAATGAAGGAATGCTTAGTTATGAAAATAATGATTCATTTGATATTACTTTTAATAGAGTTTCATGTATAGAATTAACAAATCATTTACAACTTATATGGACATCGTTTTTAATTGATTCATTAACATTAAGTTGTATTCCATCATTTATTGGAATGTACATTATTGTATTAATTATGTGGATGATATGGATTCCTTTACATTTCATTAGTTCAATTAAATTTGATATATTTCCAATTACTTTAATGTCAGTTTATACAGTAACATTTCTTTTCTTATCATTAATTGGAACATTAAGATATTTTAATAATGCACCATTTTTCCCAACACCAATCTTTGCAGAACGTAAACCATTTCTCAATCGTTCTTTTACATCATTAATATTAGTTCAATATATCTTTGGAGAAACTGTTCTTCATTTCTTACCAACAACACAAACAGCTTCTTTCTTTTATAAAGTATTACATATTCTTTGTCCACTTCTCCTTCTTATTTTTATTTATTTACCATTAAGAAAACATTATACATTAGGATATACAGTATTAGCAATTATCCTTCCTTTATCTGCATCTTATTTTGCTTTAGGTCACAATTTTGGTATTCAATATTATTTCTTCTGTTTGTTAATTTTTTTTTTCAAAAGTAATAACCACAAATAGTGCTCATTTCCTAGTTGTCTTTTATTGTATTTTTTCAATTGGACAAGGGATTATGCTTTACATCCTTTATCCAACATTACCTGACAAACCAAATCTTGAAATTTTAATGGAATAACAAAGTTCTTTTTGGTATTTATCTTGTTTTAAATAACATATTTATTATTATTTTGTTATATAAAACGATTTAATACAAATAATATAAAAAATAAAACTAAAAAAAAATTTAAAAGAAAAAAGAAATGGTGATGAATTTTTTTTGAGGAGAAGAAAGAATGAAAGAAAAACAAAAAAAATTAAAATGGTCATTCATCAATTGAAAAATTAAGAGGACATTAAAATTTCGATAATTGGGATATGGATCAATTTAATGATGTAACCACAAAAACCAAGGATTGCAAACCCAATTAAAACAGCATAAATTGTTTTTGTGTATTCTATAGAATAATTAATACAATAATATTCTTTTTGATGAATAAATTAATTATTCAACAAACCCTTTCTATCTGGTTTATTACATTTAGTGATAAATCTCTTACTATCAGAAATAAATTCTTCAGTTGGTTCAAGAACATATTGTTCAAGGGTATCCATTGCTCCTTTATTTAATTATAAGTTCTTTCTTTTTTTAAGTTTTCAAATGGTTATTAAAATTAAAATAATGTAATAAAAAACATTTTAACTGTTTCTTATTCTTGAGAAGTAAAAAGAGAAAAAAGGAACTTTGTATTTTAATTATTAATGCAGTTTATTGATTATACATTAATTCAACCAACTGCTATCACTTCATGTTGTAATGGAAATATTCGTTCTAAAGAATCAAATGATTTTGTAGTTGTTAAAGCAGAAAGAAAAATAGAATTTATTACAGTAGATTCAAATGACAATGATATTGTTTTAGATTTGTTTGTACAATTAGATAGTTATAATACAGTTAATAATGTTCTTTGCTTAAAGAATTTATCAAGTAATCAAACAGATTATATTATAATTGCTTTATGTGATGCGATTAATATTATTCAAATGGAAGGTTTTAAATTTAAATTAGTACAACGAATTGACCTTGAAAAAAAAACAGAAAGATTTATTAAATCAAGGTATCTTGCTGTTGATGAAGAAAATAGTTCATTTATTACAGGTGCAATTCAAGGTGGTTTTGATTATTTTAAAGAAGAAAATGGTACATTTTTAAAAGAAGAAGTGAGTATTGATGATTGTGTTTGTTTTGGAATTGTATCAATTGGAAATAATTGTTATGCAACATTAGTCTATTTAATAAATGAAAAAAAGAAATATGTTAAAGTATTTGATTGTAATAATTCACCTCAAGAAATAAAAAACATAGAAGTTAATAATGAAACTGAATCAATATTTAGTTTGTTCTTATATTCAATTATAAATTATGTATTTATATAAATAGAAGTTAGTACAAATTCTTTTGCTTTAACTATGAATAATCAAATTATTATTTACAATCATTATACACCATCTATTTATTTATTACCTCATAGAGAAACAATGAATGAAAATATTATTGTTCATATCACTAATGTTCTCTTTGTTCCATTAAATAATCAAAATGTATTATTAATTCAAAATGAATTAGGTGATCTTTTTAGAATTCTTCCAAATTCATCTACAATTGAGTATTTCGATACTATTCCACCTTCAGTAAATTGGTCAATAAATGGTGATATTATTTTCAGTGCCTCTGAGTCACAAAACCATCTTGTATTAAAAGTACCACCACTCACAATTCCAATTCAATCATCACCTACTTATAAACCACAATCATTGTATTTTAATATTTCTACTTCTATTTCTTCACACCATCCATTAACATCAATTGATGTTGTAGATAGTCATGAAGTATTGCAAATAAGAGCTTTTGTTGGAAAAGGAAGTAGAAGTTCATTAAAAATATTAACTCATGGACTTAATCCTGATGAATGTATGTCATTATCATTACAACATCCAAGAAATATCTGGACATTAAAACCATATAATGAACAAACACATCAATATGTTGTTATTGGATTAGAAAATCAAACATATGTATTGAAAACTCTTCCTGATGCATTAAAACAATGTCCTGAATGTGGTATTCGACCTAATGTACAAACACTACATGCAGGAATGTTCATAGATGGGACATTAGTTCAAATTCATGCACACGGAATTATTACAATTTTAAATGAAAAATTATCAGAACAAGACCCAGGAGCACAACGAACGATTTTAGTGGGAACATCAAGTTCATGTCAAGTAGTTATTGCATTAAAAAATGCACAATCTAAATGTGAAATTGTATATTTTGAATATAATACTGAAACAAAGAAATTAGCTGAAGTAGAAAGAAGAATTATAAGAAGTAATATTATTGCAATGGCATTAGGTGATTTTGAAAATGGAAAAGCTAAGAAAGTTGCATATATTTGTGATAATGGAATGGCTAATATTTTAACATTAGAAAAAGAAAGTAAATTTCTTCAAATTCTTGAAACAAATATTACTGTTGAAGGTGAAGCAGAATCAATAGTACTGACACAATTTAATGAGATATCAGAACCATTTTTATTCCTTGGTATAGGAATGAAGGATGGTTGTTGTTATGGATATAAAGTTATTGGAAAAAATTCAGAATTAATGTGGTGTAAATTAATTGGAACTGATCCTGTTGTATTTGGACAATATGAGTTTGGTGGAAATATTGGTGTTATTATGTCATCAAGTACAATGATTTTTATGTATTCATATTTTTCCCGCATTGAATTTACACCAATTTCATATCAACCATTAAAAGCACTAGCACCATTTATTACTGATTTTTCTGGTGAGTCTATTGCAGGAATTACAAATGACGAATTAACAGTTATAGCAATTGGTTCATTAGATGATAGATTTACATATGATGAACAACCATTATTATATACACCAAGAAAAGTAATTAAATCAAATTATTTTCCAACAACAGTATTATGTAGTGATAATAAAAGTAATTTATATAATCCTACTATAGATAATGAGACAAATGAATTTAATGAAAGAAAGATTGGTATTGACTTACAAGAAGATGGAAAATGGGCAAGTGAAGTTGGAATTATTGATAACTCAATATTTAAATCATATTTTAAAACTGATGAAGCAATAATTTGTGGTGCACATGTTTCATTTAAAAAGAAACAATGTTTTATTTCTTCACAAGTTAAACATTATAAGAAAATGAAAGGAGAATGTTGGATTAATGTTTATAACCTTAAAACATTTAAATTAATTCATAAAACACCAGTAGAAGATATATGTCATGCATTAACGTCGTGTGGAGAACGACTATTAGCAGGTATTGGTACTACACTTAGATTATATGATTTAGGAAAACAAATATTAATAAGAAAATGTGAATTAGATGGATTTCCATCAATTATTAATTCATTAGAAGTAATTGGAGATAAAATAGTTGTTGGAACAGTTGCTACAGGATTTATTTATGTTAATTATGATTCAGATGCTAATATTTTAAGTATTACTGAAAAAGATCGTATTTGGCATAGTTTAACAGCTTCAACAATTTTAGATGAAACTTCTACTATTGGATTTGATAAACTTGGAAGTGTTTTTATTACAGAAACTAATACAAATTCAAACCAACTTAATTTAACTGATATTATTCCTTTGTCAAATGAAATAGTTCAGTGGTATGTTGGAGATGTTGTTACTTCTGTTTCTGTTAATGAAATATGGAAAGGAATAACAGATAATACTAATGAATATACTTTTGAAGAACAAATAAAAGAAAATAAAAATGTAATTATTTATTCATGTTTAATGGGACGTATTGGTGTATTAATACCATTTAATTTTAGAGAAGATGTAGAATTCTTTTCAAAATTAGAAATGGAAATTAAAAATAATTATTCTCCATTACTTTCAAATTCATTTGATTCTTATCGTGGAACAAATTATCCTGGTATTGGTGTTATTGATGGTGATTTATGTGATTATTTTAATCAAATGGATCCTAAACTTCAATTACAAATAGCAAATAATCTTGAAATGACTCCAGTTCAAATTCAATTAAAATGTGAACAATTCAAACATTCAAAACTCTTTTAAACTAACTACTAAATTGAATGATTATTTTTTATTTATATTTTTAATATTAAAATCCTATAATTTTATAATAAAAATCATTAACCATCCTTCTTATTTGTGTTAAATCAAAATAAATTTCAATACAAGGCTAATATTTCTTATTATTTTATTTAAATTTATTTATGATATTTACTTATTCATATTCGTCATTTAATCCAAATAATATACCATTAAATTTTTCATCATCAAACTCTGGATGTTTTTCTTTTAATTTAAAATAAAGTCCTCCTGTAATTAAACTATCTGAACCAGCTTGATGCATTGTACCAATTCTTTGAACTCCTAAACTAGAAGCAATTGCTTGTAAACTACCATGATAAGTTTGACTAATTTGGTTAGTAACATATTTAAGGTCAATAATATTAGGAAAGAAGATTCTTAATTTTTTAATAAATCCATCAACAGTAGAAGGTAATTTTTCACATGTTAACAATTTAAGCATATACCCAAAATCATATCCACTATGAAATGTTAGCCAATGTGTATTTTCATTTAAAACTAATCCTGATGCCATTATCGCTTCTCCAAAATCTTCAGCTGAAATACCTGCATTTTTAAATTTACCAAAATTAATACCCGCCTTTTGTAATAATTGAATTGAATCAACAGATGATTCATCTTTATCAGTATCAAATTGAAAATTAAATTGCCATGTTCTAACATTATCTGGATATTGTCCTTTTTTGTTTTGTAATGTAATACCAACTTGAATAATTTTTAATTCATCTACATTTCCTTTTAAAAAAGAATAATGCTCATCTGGATCTACTGAGTCTTGCATATTACAAGATGTTCTACTTGAAAATCCTGGAAATTCTGTATCCATTGAAACATATGGATAATTATCAATTAATTCACTAATATTCATCATTTCTTCTTGTAAATTGTTTTGATACACATCAGTAAAATAACTGTTTTGGTAATTTGGTTCTGGAATTACGTACGGTGGAAATTGTCTATTGGGTGGCATTATTGGCATTTGAGGAAATCGTTGCATTGGAAATCCTGTATAAAATGGTGCGGCGTTCATATTCATAAATGGGTATTCCATACCTGGATATGGTTGCATAATATAACTGATTTTTGAGTTTTCTTTTCATTTTTTAGTTATTTTTATATTTTTTTTAATTAAATATTTCAAAAAGCTGTTTATTTGTTTATTTTATAAAACCCTTTTTTTTCTTTCAAAAATTTTTTTGATATTTTTTAGCTTCTTCAATTAATAAAAGTAAAAGTATATTCACTCAATAAGTCTCAAAAACATTCAAGTTGTATTTGAAACGTTCGTTTATCGAATCAAAAATTTTCTATTTCAATTAACAAATGAATTACTTAAAAAGAATTTATCAAAAGAAACTTTTTATTATAAATCATTCATGTATTTAATCAATAGCAAATAATGCTTATAATCACTCTCTTTCATCTTAAATTTACATAACAAAGAAATTTGTTGTTGTCATATTTTAGAATATATTGATATTCTGTTTGTATTAATTATTTATTAACTGACATTAAAGCTATTTTATAAAAAATCAATTATGAAATGTCTGACTCTTAAATTGAGCATCATTTTGCTAACACTTCCAATACCCTTGTCATCAGTATTAAGAATATTCTTCTAAACAGACTTTATTAGAAAACAGATTTTTAGAAAAACATGTCTTACAAAATCTATAAAAGTGTGATAACATGAAAGTAATGCGATTTATTGAGTAAAAGATGAATAGTAATAAACAAAGGTGTGTTAAAAGAGTTAATTAAAATTATGTTCTTTTTTATTTAAAGAGAAAATTCTTTTAAATTAACTAATCCAAGAAAAATACAAAAGAATTAAGTATAAAAAGTTGTGTGGTGTGTTATTTTGGTTGTTAATGATTTAGTAGACAATGGAATATAGTCTAAAGCTATTATCAACATTATTTTACAAAAGTTATGAATAAAGCAAAAGGAGTTTATTCAATTAAAAAGATTGAATTAGTTTTAATAATAACTGAATAGTCAAACACTCTAAAGAAGGTACTCAATGGGTTTTTGAGCTTAAGTGTTGATGGTGTAAATTGAATGTCATATTTTGTCTTTGTAAAGTGAAAAAGGATATAAACTTAATTGTTATAATTAACAAAAAATTATTATTATTTGTTTATGTAAAAATGATTTCGATTCGTTAAAAAATTAACTTCCCAATTTGCATGAAGTAATTCTTGATAACAAATTCATTTTTTAAGTTAATTTGACAAAAAATGAAATTTATTATTGAGTATTAAATTAAAAAATGTTAAGATAGTTTTGTTTATTCTTATTTATGATAATTATACAGTGTTTATGAAAAGGTATTTTTGGATTTAAAATGGTTATTACTTCAACAAGTCATTTTCAACTACTCTATTTTTGTTTCATTTTCAATTTTTAAAAAGTACCAAATTATAAATAAAAGTGAGCTTGATGTGAATCACTAAGTTAATACTGTTCCTTCCTTTTTGGTATGTTATTTAATTATTTTTTAGTTGTCTGAGTAGCTTTTGGATTTTTCTTATTGACAGGTTTCTTAGTACTACCTAAAGGTGGTTGTTTAGGTGCTTTACTCTTTTTAGCATTTATATTAGCACCTTTTGCTTTATCCAGTGCTTGCTTTACCTGTTCACTGAGTGATTTTTTATTACTATTACTAGTAACACCTACTTTTGTACTAGTAGCATTTCCAGAATCAGTGGTATTAGAAACTTTATTAGGTGTAGTTGTAGGTATTGCACCAACTTTAAGTTGTTGGTTACCTGTGTTAGCAGTAGTATCAGTTATATCATCAATTTCATCAAGAAAATCGTCAAAAGATAAGAAATCATTTTCATCATAGGTATAAGCTGAGCAAATGCATGAAAATACAATCAAGACAAACAACATTATAATATTATGTTTATTAGATTCATAATTAGTTTTTATATAGTCATATTCGTACCAAATCAGGTATGGACTAGAAGGTAAATTGGTGTTTTGTTTCATCAATAATTCTATAAAGTCTTTTTATGTATTTTATTTTAACGAATAATGAAAAGGATATAAATTTTAATTGTAGAATTTATTATTTTAAATACTTTTCCTTTTTCTTAAATGGTGTTTTGTTTTAAATTCCTTAACAAAACATGTATATAACTTCAAAAAGATTAGATAATACAGAAGTTAAAGTAAGGAACAAGAGAGTCGAAGAAAGTTAGTTTAATAAAACAAAAATACAATGAATAAATAATTTTATTTCTTTGTAAGAAATAAAAAGAGTTTTTGTTATTTAATAATTTATTTATTTTTTTAAAGGGTTTATAACGAATAATATAAACACCTACACTCTTTTTCTTCAAGAAGTTGATACTATCACATCTTTCTGGTACTTGAACATTTATTTAGTTTTAATCAATCAATACTTCGTTTTTATTATTCATCTCTTATTTTTAGTTACACTTTTATTATCTTATATTATACGGTAATTCTCTCTAAAATATATTTCTATTTTGATCTTTTTCTATCTTCTTTCATAATCGTCTCTCTTTCATATTATGTATTTATTTATTCTTTTAATTAATTCTTTTAAATGATTATTAACATAATCATTTCATATTAATTTCAATGTATTTTATTTATGAAGTTATTCTTTTGTTATTTAGTATTTTTTATGGTGAATAAAATATGATAAATATTTATAAATCATCATTATTATGTCAATTTTATATAATTATATATTGTAGGAAAATGAAAATAATAAGAAATGAAATAAATA
>NW_008577293.1:0-2194 GCF_000257125.1 Entamoeba nuttalli P19
TAAAAATCCTTCAATTATCTCGAACAAATATTCAATTAATAAAAAAGATAACTAAAAACATAATGTTAAGGAATGGAATTTCTTTCAAAATTCCAATTAAACTCGAGTTCAAAAATTGAGAAATAGCAAGTCACTACTTCTCAGCGCTTGGATTTAGTTTTAAACTAGCAATCATTCCTCTTCCTTTGCAGTCATTAAAAGAATATTGCCCTAGCGCAAGGATAATTTTTACTTTTTTTTTTGTTCTCTTTAAATAGTTATTCCACGTCAGCGAAATTATGAATAGTAAAGGAATTATTAAAGATACTTGTTAATTTATTATTTCTTTGTTAAGTTTTTTTTAGAATAAATAATAATTAGTTAATTAATTAATTTATTATTCAAGTTTATTAAATATATAGTTTGTACTTTGTTTTGTTTTTTAATGATTATTAAATTTTCTTCTATTTTTTTACTTTATTAAATTATGTAGTGTTTATTTATTGTTTAACTCAACTTATATATCAGTTATATTTATTTTTTTGGTGTTAGTTTTTAATTTGTTTTATATATCTTTTTGGTTGTTTTGTGCTTTGTATTTTTTTGAATATGCATACCGTTAATACAATATAATAAATAATAATCATTTCAATTACTTTTTTAATAATTTGTCTATTTTATTTTGTGTTGGCTAATAATTAATAAGTATCTATGAATTTATGAATGACATTATGAAGAATTTAGGTACTGATATGATTATTTCATTTTAATACCTTTTTAGTATTTTTATGTGTTTTAAAGATTAGATAGACTGAGACTAAACTATTCCAGTGAAGAAAAGTTAATTAGAATGATATATTTATTATATTAATTTACATTATATATGTAAGTATATTTGATATTATATTTTTATATCCTTTTCGTTTGGTATTTTGCTTTTTATTCTGTTTTGGAAAACATCAAAGATTAAAAACATTACTCATTTATATCTCATATATCTTTTTATGTGATGCAATAACTCTTATTTAAATTCATCTTAATAATACTAATACTAATTCAAGAACTGAAAATATTGTTTTTTTAACATAGCTAAGTTACAAATTGATTTTTATTTTATCTTAGAAACAAAGAAATATTACAAGTTATAAGACTTTTGATAAAATTATTGAGCATTAAAAATTAGTTAAATAATATCATTTACAATGAAATATGATCATATTTACTGTATGAAGATGGTTTATCAAATTAAACTGTATCAGAATTTTAATAATATATTTATAATATAAGGCAGTATCAGAATATATATAAAATAAGCCAATTCATAACCACAAAACATAATAATGAATTATTTTTTGAAAAGTTAAATAAAGGAATATGAGCGTTCTAGTGTAATAAGTCAAGGAATAAACACGAATAAGTACAAATGACATGAAACATGTTATCTTTAAAGTAAATATAACAATATTGATATATTAAGATATAACAAAGTTTATCAATAAAATATATTCATTAATTATAAGAGAAGAACAGATGATTCAAAATAAATAAATTCCATTTTACACATTTTAAAAGAAATATGATATACTTATTATTAATTTTTTTCATTAACTTATGTTATCATTATTGATAACATTAATTTAAATATTAATATTCGTATAAAAATAAAATTGACACATAACCCATTTGAAGTTGAAATATTAGTATATTATAATAAATAGAATAAGTATTAGTAATTCATTAAAAACCATTTATGAAATATAAAAATGTTTTGCATAGATACGAAAGAGAATAAAAGAAGTTATGAAACATATTAGTTTATTTCTAAAATATATAAATAAATAATGTTTTTTTTTAAACACTTAACCAGTTATTCATAAATAATTTTGTTTAAGATGTTATAAACCTATTGCATTCCTATACAATACTAGTTCTTATAATATATTTTAATACTTCTTCTCAGTTCAGTTATTAATTAAATTTTACTAACTATTCAACTGTTTTCTTTCAATTGATTTAATGATAAAGAAAAACAATAAACAATAAGAGTTACATTATTTATTTAAAAAAATACAATGGTAATATTTAAAAGAATTAACGAAAACCAAATTTACAATAATAATTCAATCAAAAAAAATCCACAAAAAAAATTAAACCAATAAAATAAATAGTCAACAAGTACCAGAAATCAAATTTAATTTTCAGCTTCTTCTACGGT
>NW_008577294.1:0-1205 GCF_000257125.1 Entamoeba nuttalli P19
TTTTTTTTGCTGTCTCCATCATTCTCTTTGTAGTACGACAGAATTGTTAATAATTTCAATTCATTTTAATTCTAATCTAATTTTCTTATTCTTACGTATCTATTTCATAATCAAAATTAACAGTTATATGTAGTCACATTCTGTCAATGTTAATTAAAGGAATTTAAACTAAATAGTAAATGTTTTGTGTTAATTATTGCATAATATCATACTACATTAACCATTCTAGTAATACTTAATTTACTACTTAAAAGAAAAATAGAGTATAGTACGAGTATTTTATAACAGACAAAATTCAATATCATTTAATCAACACATTTTGATAATAAATAATTTAATAGAAATAAACCAATGATTTACTGTGAATAACAGAAATGCTAATGGTTGACAATATCCCTTATTCCTTTTGATAACAATTTAAGTTTAATTTCTAATATAACATAAAATCTATCATTACCATTTTCATAATAGAAAAATAAAATAAAACAAAAGATACAAAAACAAATAATAAAAATTATCACAGAATGAAAGATTTTATCTATCATAAGTATTTGGTGTTTCTAAATTTATTCATGAACATAGAACTACTCAAATATTAGCAATTTATTTGACCATTGTTTGTAAACACATTTTATATATTTCTTCTATGCTTAAATATTAATGTTGAACTTGTGTATATCAAAATAACACAAAAATTTAATCATAAACTTATATTTTTAATACAGTGATTAAATAAATTAGATTTTTATTATATTCTTCATACTCTAATGAACTTATTGATTACCTCCAAAGAGATTATAATTACAAATTATTTACAATAAATGAATAGAAATATATACCAATCTACTACATTCTTTAAGGATTATATAATTTGTTTGTTATGGTTTTTATTATGAATGTGTTTGTTTTTTTTTCAAAATAAGAGATGATAAGTCTAATGTATAGTCTATTAAAAACACAATATATTTCGTTCTTAACTTATGAATATAACCGAGAAAATACAATTATCTGAAATAACTAACATAAATCAAATATCAAAAAAAAACTAATTGAATGTAGTCTATTATAATGTTTCATTTATACATAAAATTAAATATTCTTTCTAAATTTACTTGAGCAACTTATTTAAAATATATGTCTATCTGTAAATTAATATGCTATGAAATTAATTAATTGAATGAAATTAAAACTAAGATTCAACTATT
>NW_008577295.1:0-815 GCF_000257125.1 Entamoeba nuttalli P19
GCATTTTTTCTTTGCTAATTTTCGTACTCTAAATCATCATATATAGCAATAAAAACACATGTAATTGAGTTTTAACAACTATCTGGAGATTCTTTTATCCACTTTCTACTATTTACATAAAGAAGAGATAACGAATGAGTGAGTAATAAACAAATGATATAGAAAGAAGTGATGAGTTGTATGTTAATGATATTTTTTATATTTATTGTTTGATAAATAAAATAAAAAGTAATAATTGTTGCTTCAATTAAATATTAGTTTTATATTCATTGATCATTTATTGTTCATTTCTATCTTCATTTTACTTCTTTTCTGATTGTATCACTATTTTTAAACTCAACTCTTTTATATTTCAGAATTACTTATTTCTTCACTTCATTACTTCTATTTCTATACATCTCATAAAACAATCTTTTTCTAAACTTTCATTCTTCTTTAACATTCTTCAAATGAACAAATAAAGAAAGAAACTTCAAAAGATGGAACTGATGATAAAATATTAATTGACATTAATGATAACTATTCATTAAAACAAAATCTTCTATTTTACTCAATGATAAATGAATAGCAACCGTTGTTAATGAAGAACAATTAAAAACACAAATATCCATTTTATTTAACTTCTATTGGTATTGTATTTCACTATTCTTATCATATTTTGTATATTCTATATTTTTATATTCATTCATTTCTTTTTCTCTTTTAATTATACAAAATAACTTACTTTATACATTACTATGTATTTAGTTATTCTCAATAATCAACATATTTCATCATTTTTATTCTAAATATGAAAAATTTCAATATTATGAAAT
>NW_008577296.1:0-332 GCF_000257125.1 Entamoeba nuttalli P19
ATATATGTTATTTCATTATTCATTTCATTTTTTATCATCTTAATTTATTTACAATATCTAATTTATCAAATTGACATAATAATGATTTATAGTTATTTATCATGTTTTATTCAACACAAAAACAAAATACTAAATAACAATAGAATAACTTCATAAATAATACACGATGAAGTTATATATGAAATGATGATATTAATAAACATTTAAAAGAATAAATAAATACATGATATGAAAAGAGAGAAAAAATGGAAATAATTATAAAAAGTCTTGGGATAATTATTGAATAATATAAAGATATGACAATAAGATACATAAATAATATAATAATAAAA
>NW_008577297.1:0-361 GCF_000257125.1 Entamoeba nuttalli P19
AATAAAAGAAAATATTTAGAGAAATAATTGGAAATAGCAAGAACAATGTGAAAATTAGAAAAGAAAGTAATAAATGAGTAGCAGTGATGACTAAACAGGAAATAACAGTATCAATGATATTCAAATATATTAATAATGAATAATAAAAGAAATGAGAAATAGAAAGAACAATTATCTGCATTTCTAATGGAACAAAAAGGAAATTAAGGAAGAATAAAAAATACAACAAAACTGGAAAGAATAAATAATGTATAAATCGTACAGAAATATCATATAATAGAAAGAATAAATAGAAAGAATATACAACAGAAAGAGAAACAATAATTATCAACATATAAATGAAGAAATAACATATAGAAAC
>NW_008577298.1:0-518 GCF_000257125.1 Entamoeba nuttalli P19
TTCATTTATTTAAAATATGTAATTGTATCAGTTTTACATAATAATGGCATTTTATAATTATTTATCATATTTTATTTAACATAAAAACAAAATACTAAATAACAATAGAATAACTTCCTTAATAATCCACATTGAAATTATATATGAAATGATGATATTAATAAACATTTAAAAGAATAAATAAATACATGATACGAAAGAGAAAAAATGAAGAAAGAATAAAGAGAAAAAAGATACAATGAAATACACAATTTTTTTTACTAAGAATGAATAAATAATAAATAACAATCAACTGAACTGTTAGATTAGAATGAAAGAATTAATAAAAATAAATTCTAAAATATGTTTTTCAATAAAACCTTTTTCTATTTGCCTATTACCATCATGAGACAAAACCATTAACTCTTTCACTTGACAATAATTTATTCTACTAAAATAAGATAGCTTTTTTTGAAAGTAAATGAATAATATCTATGTAACTATAGAAAAAAACAATTTTAAATAGAGATATAACACAA
>NW_008577299.1:0-2049 GCF_000257125.1 Entamoeba nuttalli P19
ACGAAATTAATCAATATTGTACGTAATGAGACAGCTGATAAAGTAAAAGAATATCTTAATAAGAAAAAAGTAGATAAAAAAACGTTTGAAAAATTTAAAACGAAAGAGGAGAATCCTTTATATGTTTCTATGATTATTAGAAAAGATTTTGATATGTCACAAGAATTAATCAAAGTGATGATTAAAGTAAAAGCTGATATCAATAAATATGATGAAGCTGAACAAACAATATTACATTATGTATGTAATACATTTACTTCTGATGCTTCTTTTATTATGGCATTATTACAATTTCCAGGAATAAATGTTAATGCAAAAAATAGAGATGAACAAACTCCTTTACATATTTTTTGTAATCATTTTGCTAATGTTCAATCATACAAAACAGTTTTACAAAAATTTGTTGAATTACATGCTGAAATTGATGCTACAAATTCATATCTTGAAACACCTCTTATTAAAACTGTTAAAAATCAAAAACTTAGAGGTCTTATTGTTCAATTTCTCATTGACAATGGAGCAAATATTAATGTTGCTAATAAAGCAAAAAATACTGCATTACATTTTGTTGTTGTTTTAAATAGAGTAGATTTAATTAATATATTAGTTAAAGGAGGTGCTGATATTTATTGTTTAAATAATAAAAATGAATCTCCATTAAGTCTTGCTAAAGAAAAAGGTTCAATGGCAGTTATTACTAAATTATATGAAGTTCATAATTTACTTCAATGGCTTTCATCTATTTCAAATGACTTTGTTGCTTTATATGCAAGAAAATTTCTTCAACAAGAACTTCATCCAAAATTACTTAAATCATTAAGTGATGAAGAATTAACTGATGTATTAGAAGTTATTGTAGAAGAAGAAAAACATATAACTATTTTAAAAGATTCATTACGTAAATTTGAATTAATTCTTCCAGAAGAAAAAGAAATTAAAGCAGTTGTTGTAACTACACCTGAAAAAAAACCAATGCTTTCAGTATCTCGACGTTCATCACTTCCAGCTAATGTAGATTCATGGACTATTGGATCAAATCAAATTGAATTTACAGGAGAAACAAAACCATCACGATCAAATAAAGTTGGAACAGGATCAACATGTAGTGTTTATAGAGGTATTTATAAAAAAAATAATAGTGAAGGAGGAACAACAGATTTTGATGTTGCAGTCAAAGTAATGGATGAAGGTATTGATTTAGGAGAAAATAGTGAATTTCTTCATGAATTTGAAATACAAAAAATTATTACCCATAAGAATATTGTAAAGTTCTTTGGAATTGTTATAGATGATACAATATCAATTGTTATGGAATTTTGTTCTCATTTCTCATTATTTGATGTTCTTAATGATCCAAATCAACAAGTTGATTTTCCTACTGCATTAAATTTTTGTGAACAAATGAGTGTTGGACTAGGAGTATTACATGATAACAAACCATCTATTCTTCATCGTGATTTTAAATCATTAAATGTTCTTGTAACAAACGATTATACGTTAAAAATTAGTGATTTTGGAATGAGTCGATTTGATACTACAGAAAATCGAGAAAAAGATTTAAAAGAATTATCTGGAACAATACCATATTGTTCTCCAGAAATTATTCCAAGTGATGGACATCAAGGATTATATACTACAAAAAGTGATATTTATTCTCTTGGAATAGTTTTTTGGGAAATTTTTAGGAGAGTTGTTTTTGGGTCATACACAAAACCATGGTTTAAAGAATATAATATTCCTGCAGCAAATGACTTTGCTATTTTAAATTTAATTAGTGAAGGTAAACGACCTACTCTTGAAATCAAGGAATATAATGAAGCTTGTAAAAATTATGTACCACCATCAGTACATCAACTGTATTATAGTTGTGTAGATGATGAACCTGATAAAAGACCTAATACAGAAGAACTTATTAAAATGATTGAATCAATGAAACAGGAATATATACATAACAATACTATTTGGAATAAATATTATGTTCCTGTTGGATATAAGAAAATGTAATATACAATTTGCTTTTCTTTTTTATTATTTAATTTTGATGTTTTG
>NW_008577300.1:0-18420 GCF_000257125.1 Entamoeba nuttalli P19
CATCACTTCTTGTAGTTGTGGAAGTAACTTTAGTTTGTAAATAATCAGGGCAATATCTCTTATTGAGAATTTATTGTGTTTTATTCTTCTTATAGTTCATGAAACAAGTGTATTATATTTTATTTTAACTTACATAATAAAACACAAGTTACATTCTGAGAAAAATATTAAAAAAATTTAAATTAACGAAATGTTCGTTAATGATTAGATACCATAAGTGCAAATTTCACTATTCTTGATGAAGTCTAAATCGGTTTTTGGACCGAAAATTGATCTGATAGATTTAATACCATAAGAAATCATAGTTGGTCTTTCTAAACCAAATCCCCAAGCAATAACAGTAATATCTTCTGGTACTCCCATTGTTCTTAACATTTCTGGTCTAAACACACCTGAATTACCAACTTCAACGAATTTTCCTAATCCAGGATGATAGGCAAATATTTCCATTGATGGTTCAGTATATGGATTGTATGCAGGTTTAAATCTAACATCAGGCAATCCCATCTTAGTGAAGAATTCTCTAATAACAGCAATTAATTGAGGTAATCCAATATTTCTATCAGCAATAAATCCTTCAATTTGATGGAACTCAGCTAAGTGAGTTTGATCTACAGTTTCATTTCTGAAAACTCTGTCGATAGAAAAACATTTTATTGGTTTGAATGGTTCTCCTTTAGCAATAGCATCAGCAGCTAATTTAGCAAGTGTTCTGCTGCTAACAGCTGTTGTGTGTGTTCTTAAAATAGTTTTTTGAGCTTCTTCAACTTTCCAATCAGATCTCCATCCAATTGATCCAAAATCACCAGTTGTATGAACTTTCTTAACTTTTGCAACATAATCAGGATTCATATCAGCTGATGATGTTGTTGCTGGTTCACTTAAGAAGAATGTGTCTTGGGCATCACGTGCTGGATGTTGTTGTGGTTGATATAAAGAATCAAAATTCCAAAATGAACTTTCAACATACATATCAGTTTTCATTTCTTCAAAACCCATTTCTAAGAATATATTTTTGAAATTCATTCTAACTTTTGATAATTGATGTCTTGAACCTCCTTTTGGATATACTCCAAGTGCATTAAAATTATATTCCTTCCAATTTGCATCTTTCCAACTTCCATTTAATAACATTTCTGCAGTTAAATTAGCAACTGGTTTAGATCTTTTATTAAAAGAAGGACCTTGTTTTAATATATAATCAGTAATAGTCTCTTGTCTTAAAAACTTTCTTCTTTTGAAAATAACCTCTTCATTCTTTGTAGCAACTCTTCCACCAAGAACTTCTTTAAGTGATTTTTGAATTGAATCTTCAAAAGTATCAACAATCCTAATTAAATTAGGTCCATTAATCTTTATTAATTTTAATTTCATTGCCTCAGCAAATCCAGTTCTGTAAAATGGTAAATGTTCAACTTCAGCTTTAGGTGTTCCTTCTTTTTTAATTAAATTAAATAATCTAAATTCTTCTGACCCATTCTTTAAAACATCTTCAGCATTTGCTGAAACAGTTTGTTTAGTTACTTTCTTCATCTCTGAAATAATAATACCGGCGGCGTCAAGTGATCTAATTGCACCAATAAAACTATTGTCATACGCAAGTTTATTTTTTTCAGCGAACTCATAAGCAGATTCAATTTGTGGTTCTTTTTCAAGACTAGAAAGGATGAGATCTTTTGCTGACATAATTCTTTTCTCGTAAGATGAAGTTCAATCTTTTTTTTAGGGTTTTTTTCATTTTTTCATAAAAAAGTCATTAATAATCATTTATGTGGCACCATGTATTTTTGATATTTTTAATTAAATGTTATTTATAACAAAGTATTGAATAAACAAGAAGAACAAATAAATGATAAAGAAATGAAAGGAATACCAAGTACAACACAAAGACATTTCTACGAATTATTTAAAAGCTGTGGTGAAGAAGAGGTTATTAAAAGATTAGAAGAATTAAAAATAATCCAAATGAAAAAGAAGTCAGTTGCATTAAGAGGTAAAGAATATGAAATAAGTAAACCAATAACTATGAAAATAGGAACTTCTATAGACCAATCAAATAATATTGAAATATCAGGAATAGGTGAAATTAATAATTATTTAGAAAGTGGAATACATGGAGAAATTGCAATGACAACAAGAATTCAAGGAGGAAAACTGACAATACCTAAACCATCATTTAATATAGAAATTCCTTATTATTTTAATAAAGAGATGCATTTGTTTTCGATGGGTATGTGTCATGAAGAATATGAAGAAACATTTCCGTTTGTTCATGAAGAGAACAATATGTGTACAGAAATTAAATACCAGAGAGAATACTTGAGTGTTACATTTAGAGAAAGGTGTAATAAAACTACGGCAAAAGCAGATAACAGTTTAGAAGGAATTCCACATGAAATAATTGATGGAAGTAATAAGATGGAATATAGTATTGAAACAACACTAAAAGGAAAGAAGAAGAGGAAATGGATTCACTTAGAGTATTTAATTAAAAATATGATTGGAGTATATAATGAGAGTTTATTTATGAAGCCAAACATAATAATGAAATTTATTACAGATGAATGGAGAAGATGTTGGTTAACAAGCCAAATGCATGTTGGAATGATTGTTTGTTAATAGTATAATTATATATTTAATTAAGATAAACGTAAGACTAAAAGAAAAAAAATTAAAGAATAGATAAGTCCAAAATGGGTTAGAATGTCAGAATATTATTATTTAGGAGGAAATGAATTAAGAGGATTTAGAAATAGAGGATGTCATGGAGACAAAAAAGAAAAACATTTAGGAGGAGATTTTATTGCAACATTTCAAGAAATGATTCATTATAGACTTCCAATTGGAACAAATACTAGTATCTTTGGATATCTAAATTTTGGATTATTATCATTTGCAAAAATACAAGGAAAAAAATGTTTTGATTGTATTAATTCTAGTTGTGGAGTTGGGGTTTCTTTAAATAATATTGAATTTAATTTTACATACCCATTATTATATAAAGAATATGATGAAAAGATGTCATTCCAAATAACCACTTCATTTTAAAAGGTGATTATGAAAATATTATTAAATTCAAAAAAAAAGCAATTGATTCATTTTATGGAAAAATATAAGGTTAGTTTTAATTATCAATAATGTCTTTTTGTTATCCTTAAAAATGTTTGATTAAATTATTTTTATTTAGGTTACATTATATTTTTAATTATCTGATATGATTGGGTTATTAATGACTCATTGTTCTTAACCATTTTATTCTTCTTATTGAGTTTTATTTAATGTGATAGTAGTAAATATTATACCTGTTATATTATCAATAAATGGATTAATACATAAAGAGTATGTAAGAAGAATAAAATCAATAAAATTACAATTAGAATTCCCCCAAATCCTACGAACAATAATTATCAACAATATGAAAGACTTAATGTTCTACACATTCAATTCTGGCAACACATTATAAGAAGATCAATCGAATTATCATATAATATAAAAATAATTATAAATTAGAAGTAAAAACACATTGAAGAAATTGAAATAATCACTTCTCACCAAAAAGTCAGATAAAATGGCTTTTATCTGACTTTTTTTGTTGATTCTTTTATAATACCTCAAACAAATACACAGTGATAGATAAATAAAAAATGTAAGTAACAAGTAAAATAAATTAAATAGAAATTAAAGAGTAATTCTAATTAAGAGTTTTGTAAATTAATTCAGAAGTTATATTGATACGAAGCAATGAGACAATACCACTAATTTTTACAATTCTATTTTTCAGAAGAACATTATTTTTCAAAGAGAAAAAGAACCACCAAACAAACAAAAAACCAATCACTTATCTTCAAAATAACTGAAAGCATTTGATGGAGGAAGAACAAATGCTTCAAATTGATGATAGATTTGACACTTCATTAACCCTTTATAAACCATATTGGCTACAATAAATTCTAATTCAGTTTTAGAACAAGTTTTACCAAACACACTAAGGGCTTTTTGAAAAGCAGAATAAAGGATTTTATTTGTATTTAAAGATTTTTGTACTAAATCAAAGAGATTTCGATAAACAATAAGTTTTAAAGACTCCACCAATAAGAATAATCCATGATGAATAAAGAATGCTTCATGCTTTCTTATTTCATTTTCATATAATACTACATCACCTCTTTCGACTGAAAGAATTAAATTAGTAAATTCTTCTTCTAAGTGGTGAGTAGAAAGAAGTTGTTGAGGGGGATATTCTCCTTTTCTTAAATGTAAGACAATTAATGGAATTAATGTTTTTCTGTAATTAGGTGAATCAACTGGAATATAATTGATTGCTTCAGTTAAATGAGTAAGGGCATCACTTGGTTTGTTTTTGATAAGCATTGTCATTCCAGCATAATAATGGTACATACAATACATGCTACGAGTTGTGTCTTCTTTAATAAGATGTTGTGCTGAAGAAAGAAAGTCGTCCATTTGACTAAAAATATGAAGATAATTAAATAAGTGAAATGCTGAAGCAATGACAGAATATGTTGAATTGTTTGCATTTAAATTAACAACAGATAACAATGACCTAAATGTGTCTAAAGTTTTTGTGATTATATCTTCACTTCCATCTTTTCCTAAAACCTTTACTAATTCAATTGTTGATAGTACTAATTGCAAGACAGAATCATTTAACTTTTTACTGTATTGGCTTGGTACAATTCCTTCATGAGAATTAGCCTTAACAAGGTCAACAGCTTTATCAACTTCTAATGACCATCTTTCTCTTTCAACCACAGACATTGTTTGTTTTTCCCTTTTTTTCTGTTTTTTTTTTTATTTTTCTTATAGTTAATGATAAACTTATTAGTTTTTTTAGTTAATAACAAAAACAAAAATATAAATACTAAAATAATTATTAATATTTTGTTATATAAAACAATAAAATTTAGTATGTTATTTATGATGGAAGTTAAACATACTCATTGAACGGGTCATATCATTATTGTTATCGTCTTGTTCACTTGTTGTTTCTTGTGAACTTTCATCATCGTCATCACAAAGGTTAACTGCACTACTTCTTCTTTCAACAATTTCAATATTTTGGTCAATTACTTGATTAGTATTAACACAGTCAAATGAATAGAATGTGTTATCTCCAGTCCAATCTTCATCCTTAATTAAGGTATTGTTTCTATCAACATCAATATCAAAATAGCCAGTGTCTAATTCATTTTCTAATTCGGGAACGAATATATCTTCTCTACTTTCACTCAATAAACTATCAAATGAAATTGGTTTCATCCATTTGTGATTTTTTATTTCATCTATACTTTTAGCTCCTAGACGTTGATTATAATCAACAGTAAGTAATCCATTAACAAAATCTTTACACTCTTCACTAATATTGACGTCTTCAGGCCAATCATATATCCCTTCTTTAATTAATTCAAAGATTTGATTTGGTGAATCACAATGAAATGGAGGTATTCCTAAAAGCATTTCATAAACCATACACCCTAAACTAAAATAATCACTTGCTTGACAATAGTAATAATCTCTTAATGATTCTGGAGCTACATAGTCAGGTGTACATAATAATCTAGATTCTTTAATTCCATGTTGTTCATTACATAACCCAACAACTGATAACCCAAAATCAGTTAATAATAAATGACCATTTTTATCAATTAACACATTATCAGGTTTAAGGTCTCTATGAATACACCCTAACGAATGAATATATTCCAATGCTAAAACAATTTCAGCAGTATATATTCTTACTACACTTTCTTCAAGATAATTAAGATTTCTTAAAATACATCTTAAATCTCCTCCAGGACAATATTCCATTACAAGAAACAAATTACTACTATCTTGAAATGCATAATACAATTTAACAACACTCCTAGTATTAGATAATTGTAAAATTTTCTTCTCTGCTAAAACACCATCAATAACATTTTTTCTTTTCATATCTGATTTCTTACTTACTTTCATTGCATAAACATCTCCAGTAGTTTTCTTTTTTACAAGATATAATTTTGAGTATGCCCCTTCACTGAATTTTTTAATAACCTCAAAATCATCTAATCCAACTTGTTGCCATTTTGATTGAGGATCTTCAATTACTAATTCATTACTAACAACAGAAAGAAATTCCCACATGTTACCATTCTCTCCATAATCACCTTTTAATATATTAATGAACATTTGTCTTCTTAATTTAATTAATTTAATTACAATAAGTGCGAATGTTTTATAACAAACATCATTTTTTTGATTAATACTTCGTTCTAATAATTGTTCTGCGTCATTCATATAATCAATATTATTTTGATTAATAACTTCGATTTGTGAACATTTTAAAGCTTTTTCTGCAAGACAAGAATATTCAATACTTCCTTTGTGATATCTTTTTTGTTTATTAATCTCTTCAGCAATAGCCAATAATCTTGTTTTACAAGTAGTTTGTTTAAGACAAATTTCATTGCATAACTTACAATAATAAGAATGTTTAGTTAATTCATCAACATAATAAGTATTATTACATAACCGACATTGGGTAGTAATTTGAGATGTTAAATTTCTTGGACTTGTTTGTGATGATGAACAAGAAGACTTTGGTTGAAGACTATATCTTCCTAAAGGAGAGGTACATAATTTAGGTACATTTGGACGCATTCCACTTAATTCACGTATTTCTTTAAAGATTTGAAGAAACCTAAAAAGTAGAGGGTCATCTCCAAATTGCACAATTTTACTATTATAATAATCAATGAGAGACGTAGATGATAAATCGACTGATTGAATTTGTTTAAATTGTTTTAATACCATTACAAGGCTTTCTTTATCTGGTTGGTGTTCATACGATTCAATTATTTTATCTGCTTCATCTTTCAAACAATTTACTCTTGAAATAAGAAATTCTGTACTTCTTCGAGGAGTAACAGGTTTATTTTCTTTAGTTGATTGTATTGGTGTGCTAAGTTCATCAACTCCAAGTAATGTATATTTTTTTGTCATTCTTTGTTGTTTTTGTGGGGATGGTTTAAAACAAATAACTGCATTAAGAGCAACAAGCCATTGATTAAGTGTTGTCTCATCAGTACAAGAAAAATTAAAGGATTGACGTTCTTTAGTAGTAATTTTAATAACTAATCCATTTGTTGATAGAATAGCGCCTGATAATGAAACGATACAACGTGGTTGTTCTAGTCTTACCATACTTTTTTCACTAACAAAATAAAATAAATATGAATTTTTTACTACTACAAAACGTTCTTTCCATCGTTTTAAAAGATATCCTTCTTTCATTAACACACCTGACATTTGAGGGTGATGTAAAGACATACACTGTGATATTTGATGATTTTCACGAAAGAATTCTTTTACATAAATTGAATCAAAAAATTTATCAAGACAAATAACTTCTTGTAAATATTGTGTTATTTCTTCATTATGTAATGGATAAAAAGATTTCTTTGGTAAATAAGGTGCAGTTATTCCATATACTGCTGTAACATATTTATCTAATTCATTTAATTCATGCATAAATTTATGTAATACAATATGTGTTTTTGGTAAATTAATATTTATGATATGAACTATTGATGTAGTTAATGTTAATTGATCAAAATATAATTCACTGATAACACTTTCGATACTAACTTCTTTAAGTTCATCATTCGGTAACGAACTAAGAATAGATTCTCTTCGAGGGGTTGAAGAACTACTACCAATAGGTGTAAATGTGATACAATCTGAATTGAAAATACTTTTCTTTTTCTTACTTAATTTAGTTGGTGTTGTGGTTTCATTGAGTAATGACATAGTAATACAAATTTTTGATTTTAAGTTCAACTTTTTTTCTATTTTCATTCTTTCAATCACATTATTCTTTTTTTAGATTATTTTGTTTCATGTTTTACAAAGTTTTACTTTTGTCTTATTCATTTTTGTTATATATAACGATAAATAATACACATTTTTAATCAATTTAGATTCTCAAAATCAAATTCACTCAAATTAGGTTTGATTTTTGGGATTTCTAATGCCTTTGATTTATCCCAATCATTATAGAGTTTGAATGCTTTTTCATATTCAGCAAATGCTGCTTGGCAATAGACCTTCTTCATGACTAATAATTTATTTGTATCTCCATCACAAACCAAACGAATAGAAGTTATCTTTTCATCAATAGAAGCTAAAACAAACCGATCAATATCTTCACCATTAACACCAAAAGAAGCTTGTCTTTTATATACGTCAATTTCTGTTTTATCAAAACGAGCCCAATTAAGATGGGATCTTCTTGTAAAAAGAAATTTATATAAAATGAAATGATGAAAGGCTTGACGGACATAATAATTCCAATGAGTAAATAATGTAAAGAACCATTTTTTTGTAAGAAATTCAACAAATAATTTAATTCTTGACTCTCCAATAAAATAATAAGATGAATTAAATAACATAATGATAGTTGATGTAATTAATTGAAAATGATCTGTTTCAAATATCTTGTCTAATGCTCCAATAAAAGAGTCAAGAATAAAATCAGTTGTACAAAATCTCTGATGTTCAATTAAAGTATTTATCCATTTTGTGAATGACTCAATCATAAAGTCACATTGTTCAATATTATAAACATTAGTATTATGAATAATTTTAATAATCATATAATCTAAGATAAAAGGATAATGTAATAACACACATCTTTTATCATTTTCTCTCATTAATAATGAAGAGTGTTCACTAATCTTTTCAATCCGTTGTTTAACATAAACTTCAATAAGTTCTTTTAATCCAAATATTTCTCCATATAATTCAAAGTCATATCCTTTTAATGAATAATATACAAATTGTCCATAGTAATAAAAAAATGTCATAAAAAAATCACTGGTTGGTAAAAACAATTCCATCCAATTCTTTTTTAATGAAAAATATTGTTCTTGTATATTATTTTCATCTTCATCTAATAAATCAAACATATCATCAAATCCAAATACTCTTGGAAATTGTTTTTTAATTTCTTTCATTTCATCATTATTTTGACATTTCTTTAAACCCAATTCAACAATATTATCGTCTCTTATTAATTGTAATAATTCTAATCTAAATTCTGGTATTTGAAAAAATGTGTATGCAATATATTGTGGAAAGAACTGAACAAATATTGGAGAAACATTATTCTCAAAAAAGAATTGATCTTCTGCTCCAATTTCAACTCCAAAATGAGCAGATAAACGTTTTTGTTTCTTTGTCATATTTTCATCTTTTGTTTTTCTTACTTCTTCTAATGGTTTTACTAATACCTTTGATAATACAGATAATCTTTTTTGTTCATTAAGTGTCATTAATAACGAATTTTCTTCATCATGTGAAGTTTCATTAAAATCATCTCTATTTATTACTCGTGGTGATCCAACTCCACTTTCTCCATCACCTATTTGAGAAGGATGAAATTCTTTATTACCTTCTCTTGGTGAAATAGCACTTTGAGGTAATGCATCTTTAATCATAATATCAACCTTTTTTCTTTTTTTTTCTGGAGTTTTATCTAATCCTTTAGAATCTTTATCTTTAGTATCCTTTTTCTTTTCTTTTTTTTCTGTTTTAAGAGGCTTTAGACGAATTTCCATTGAGCCATATAGAATTAATTGTTTTTCATTCATTAAATTATTCATTGCGTAGAACGTATCATATAATAAAAATTTAACTTCTTTTGCTTTTTCAATAAACAGACTTTTATTAGAATCAGTCATAGCAGGATTATTAATAATAAGATGATGTGGTTGTATCTCACTCCTAATCTCATATTAATATTTTTGATAAACATATAATATTGTTGAAAGAATACAAACCTTAATAATATTACAATTAACAACTTATAGAATACATTAGGTAATAATAATTGATCTATCCCTCTTAATATATCAATTAATAATCTCCAAATATCAAAAAGATTACTTAGTATATTCATTTGGTCTTCAACATTATCAATTGGGACTTGTAAACTGAGAATGGAATGTAAAGAAATTAATTCCTTCTCTAATTTTTTTAAATAAGTTTTCATAATTGAGCCTTTTGTTGGAATTAATTTATATTCTTTTTCAAAATTTATCATTTCTTTCTTTAATTGTTCACTTATTTCATGATAACTAATTTGTCGTTTAATTGTTTTTCCCATTCAACAAATTCTTTTTAAATAATTAAGTTTTTTTCAAAATAATAAATATCTTCCTTTCTTAGTATTATTTCTTTTTGAGCTTTAACTGTTCGTTATTCCTTACGCTATTTATTTTATAATTATTTTTTATCTAAACTTTTTTGTGTTTTTGTATCTTATTTAATTATGTCTTAAAACCCGGGAAAAGTGTAGTAAGAAAAGAAATAAATGGAATGTAAGTGATAAGAAAAAAATAAAGAAAAATTAAAAGAAAAACTAAAAAAGAGAAACCAATGTTTACGCCACTTTCAAATGAATCACAGAAATATTACCATTTTGAAGTAGAAAATGATATCGCAGATAAAATAAGAAAAGGAAATCTTCGGATAAAAAAAGAAAATAATGTTATTAAATTGATATTACCAACCGAAGAAATTGTGTTAACAGCTTTAAACTCACATGAAAAGACAATATTCAAATCTCAAGAAGGTGTTGTTCCTCCTGTTTATGATAAATTATCAATTATTGGATTTTATATACAACAAAAACAAAAATCTATTCCTTTAACAAAAACAATAACATCATCTTTTTCACGTCAAACTCAACAACCTCAACAACATACACAATCTGATTTAGATAAACAAAAAGAAAAACAAAAGAGAGAAGAACTACTGAGAAAAGAAAAAGAAAAATTAACACTAACAGTGATAAATACACATGCCTCTCAAGACAAAAAAAAGTCTCAACGCCCACAAGAATCTATTACTAGTAACCAAGATGTACAGCACTCTCAAAAAGAACCTAAATCTCCAAAAGAACTTAAATCTTCTTCTCGTCATTCATTAAAACATACTATTTCTCCTACTTCATCAAAACCAACTCGTCATTCAATTCAATTAGAACTTTCTGAAACTGTTAAAAAGTTAAAAGAAATACAATCAATATTTATTGAACAATTAAACAAAGATCCATCTTCAATAGATAAAAAACACATTATCCACCTTAAAGAAAAACATTTGAAAGAATTTAATGATTTAACGAAACGGTATGAAGATTTAAGACAACAATTAAGTAATCCCTCTTATTAATAGATTAAAAAATTTTTTAGATGAAATATTTTCTTCTTTTGTGAATGGAGTTTAAAAAAAAAAACGAGAAAAATAATCTTTAAAGGGGTAAAACTAATAATAATAAGAAAAATATAATAAAATATATCTTTCACTAAGAAAAAAAAACTAACAAATGTATTGAGATATGTCAGCACAAGTGAATAAACATATCAAAGGAATTACTAAAGTCGATAATCGGACGTCTCATAAAAGTAAAAGTACTGGTACATTTAATGAACAAACAAGAAATGCTACTAGTTGTTGTTTATTTGTAAAAACAAAAGAAAATGAAACAGAAGGGGAACAATGTACGATTGAAGGAATTCCTTTGTTTGTTGAACATTCATTTCGATTTTTTGAATTATCAAGTAAAATAGAAAAAGAAGTTCCACCTGTTCCATTACAATATTTAACTTATGACACTGCATTGTTATGGGCATCAGAAAATATGTCAAAGAATTTTGTTGATTTAGTTAAGATGTATAAAATGGATGGAAATACTATTTCACGATTAAAAATGCAAGACCTAAGAAAATATAAATTCAGAATTGTAGAATGTGATACTGTTTTAAAGAAAATTAAAGCGTATTTCCATATAACTAATTTTGGAAGTTTGTTATTTATTATAATTTAAGGCATTAATGAAAGGTAATACTTATTGGATAGAACGGTTATTAAAAAATCAAGGAATTGATGACAGTGATTTACGTCAAATGTATAAATATATTGATAATCACCATAATGGTAAATTGATACCATTTAATTCAATGGATAAAAAACAAGCTTCTACTGTAGCGTTTTTAATTATTAGGAATTATTTATGTTCATTTGATGAAATTATATCAGAAACATCATTTGGAGAAATGATCAAATTTTATCATGACCATATGAGCGATGATGATGATTTATTTGTTAGATCATTTGATAAAGTACTTCAGACTTGTCTTACTCCATTACAATATAATGTTTTAATAAGAACTCTTAGATTTATGTTAGTAATAATGAATAGTAGAGGAAGTGTATTTGTTCATTTTCAAGATGTATTTAAGAAGACTATGTTTTCATTAATTAGTCCTATATCATTAGATATGGACTTCACATTTTTATTAATATTTTATTCGTTGAAATCACGTAAACCAACAAATTATATTAAAATGAATTTATTTCAATTAAACAATAAACTACTTTATGGAGAATATATTATTAAACAATTTGATGATATTCTTATATCAGATAAAACTTATACATTTCATAAACAAATGAATGATGTTTCAACAAAAGAATGGGAACGTGGACGTATTTATATAACTAATTTTCGTGTTTGGTGGGTTCCAAATAATGAAGAATGTTTTCAAAGAAATGCACGATTGCTATTATTATCATATATTCCAATAAGAAGTATTATGGAAATGAAATTATTTGATAGTAAAGAAGATATTACAAAAGAGAAAAAAGTATGTGTAAGAATGTATGATAATCTTTTACGATTATTTATATTTGCATTTCAAAGTATACAACAATTCCAAGACTTTAGAGATGAATTACAAATGGCTAGTGTATTTGAAGATAATTATCCAATTGATGATGTGGAATGTATTTCATATGAAATACCATTTAAAAATTATGGAGAAAAAAAGATAAATAGAAATGGAATTCATATCAATTCAAATGAATTTAAAGTATTTAAAGAAGAAGAAAATGAATATGTTATTCCATATCAATTAAATAGTGTTGATGAAAATAAAGAATTACCTAATATTAGAGGGTGTATATTTTTATATAAACATTCTAATGGTTGTACAATTTGTAGATTAAGTTTATCAAAAACTGTAGACAAAGCAAAATCCTTTTTCTTATCAACAATAGATGAAGTTCAAAAAAAATATCATGCAATTTATCTTAGTCCACAAGAAAAGAATGATTCAATGATACTTAAAACAAGTGATGAAGTTAATATTATTTGGAATAAAATTGTTGATAGTGCAAAGAAATTTACTGAAACAACTAATTTTAAAGAAATAACTGCAATATTTGATGAATATATTAAATATATATCAATTGTCTTTAATAACGTTTTCTCTTTATTTGTTAAAGTTAAACTTGGAGAATCTATTATGCTTCAAACAAGAAGAGATAATGAAACAGAATTACCATTATATTCTTCATTAATTCAATTTATTACAGATAAATATTATTGGACTTATAATGGGTTTGTAGAATTAATATTTGTAGAATTTATACAAAGTAATTATTTCTTTTTTTGTAATAATGGAGAAATTTGTCCTATTCCTCATTCTTTTTTAATATTTATTAGAATTATTTCATTATTTGTTATGACTATTCCATCTGCATTTGAATTTTCACAACAACTTCTTAATTATTTAGAACTTATTTGTATGTCAGGAAGATTAAGATTTAATGAATCACGTTCACAAAGATCAATTGTTAGATTATTAGTTATGAAAAATAAATTAAAAAATCAACGCTATAACTCTTCAACAAATGTCAGTCTTATAGATATGTATAATGAGAATTTATTTAGTGTACAAAGTTTAGTATTATTATTTCTTAAATGGATGAATGTTGGAAAAAATTGTAATTTTCCTTTAAATCCTTCTATTCAAAATCTTGATTTACAAAATAAAGGAATTATTGCTTTACCTGTCCAAGAAAATTTAAAGGAATGTCATCAATTAACTCAATTAAACATAAGCCAAAATCATCTTATTACAATTCCTTCACAAATTACTGAATTATCACAATTAAAAGATTTAAATATATCAACTTGTTCTATATATTATATTCCTTATAATTGTTTCTCTCAATTAATTAATTTAACATCATTAGACATCTCTGAAACATCAGCTATTAATTCTGAATTAATCAAATTTCCTTCATTTTCGTTTCTTACTAAATTAGAATATCTTGATATTTCTAATCATTGTAAAGCATCAGGTGAATCAATATATCTTGAATTACCTTGTTCTTTACGTACATTCATTGCAAAACAAAGTCTTCAAACACTTCCTGATTTATCTAAATTAAAATGTTTAGAAAAATTAGATATTAGTGATAACAGACAATTAAAATTAAATGCCTTAGCTGAAGTATCCTCATTAAGAACTTTTATTTGTAGGAACAGAACTACTTCAACATTTCCACAACAACTATTTTCAATTAAACTTCGATACCTTGATTTATCTGGTGATAAAATTGAACGACTGCCACAAGCGTTTTATAACTGCATTACATTAGAGAGTCTTAATTTATCAAACAATCAAATATCAACATTATCTAGTCAATTATCAATGTTAAAAAATTTAAAGACATTACTTATTGATAATAATCCATTAACAAGTAAAATTACTTTAAAACCAATTCCTAATAGTATTCCAATGTCATATCCATGTTATGTTCATGTATTTTGTACAAAAGGGTTTTATTCAATATTTAAGAAAATGATTAAAATGAATAAGAAAAGTAATTTTGAATTTGTCTCAGAAATAAGTGTTAGTGCAACAAAACCACAGTTGATATTAAATTTTGTTGATGTAGAAAAAACTGTTATTCCATATGGTATGGCTAATGATGATTTGTATATTATTCATCAAGAAGTAAAAGACCAAGCTGGATTAATAACTCACCATATATTGTCAAATGAAAAGAAATATTATTTCATTGGAGAGAAAAAGATGTGTTGTTTATTAAAGAAAAGAAAGTGTAAGAAAAGTGGGACTACTGGTAGTGATGTAGAAATTATAGATGCTGGACCTTCAATGGTTGATAAATTAGTTAGTTCTATTAATTCAGAACTTAATTATAAAAGGGAAATTAGACGTATTGGAATGGAATTGTACCAAACCCAATATGAGGATGTTACATTGACCACTAAACAAATGATTCAATTGGTTAAGTTTTATAACAGTAATTGTGACCAAACAACATTAGATGAACTAAGTAATATTGGAGTAATTTTTGATTTAAAGAAGACTGAAGAAGGAATTAGTGAATGTGTTAAAAAAGGTTCAGAGTCTTGTCCAAAAGGAAGATATATTTTAAGACAAGTATTTGATAAAAAGAAGAATCTTGTGGAAAAAGAGTTATCTAGTTTCAGACCATTAAGAGAGTATTTTGAAAGATTAAATAAAATGACGAGTGACGATATTATTAATATTTGTAGAATATTGCAAACACATAATGCATTGTTTATGATTTATCCTAATTGGATTAATGAAATGGGAATTACTGCTGAATCAGAGAAAGTTATTGAAAAATTAAAAGTTCCTGTTGAACAGCCTAAAAGGAATAAATTAAATTGGAAAATTGGGGCATCAGGAACTAACAAAAGGAGCTCATTAGCAGAAACAAATTCTTTAAGCAAAAGAAGAAGTGAGTCTTTATCTCCTGATGAAGAAGGAGAACGATTGGTATCAAAAAAAGATATTTTCCCAGTTGTACTACATCCATCAATTATTAAAATGAAAGAAAATGCATGGCCTTTACATTCAAAAAATGAAATGGAAATTATGAGAGAATTTGTTTTAGGTAAGCCATGCTATTTAATGTATATGCAATTAATTGGGTATTTACTTCTTATTGGAATGGAGTTATATGATAAAATATATAACGATGCAACAATATTAAAAGATGAACGATATTCAACTACCTTTTTAATTAAAATACAATATTGTGATGGAAGAATTAGTATCAGTATTAGATATAATACTAGCTCTGTTAGTCAAGTTAAGATATCTGCTGATATAATGCAATCAATAAAAAAGGCTATCAACACTATTGCTGTAGCATCAAATAATACCTTGGAAGAATATGTTGGATGTACTGAATGTATTTTAAAAGATGAAAAGAAAATTGATGTGGTTCCTGTAAAAGAAATTAAAGAAGCAAGGAAAGCCGGAAAAACAGAAATATTATTCAATAAACAACACTCAGTTATGATTGGGACTTGTGCATTGGATGTTCTTTTAAATGAGATGGAAAATAGTTCAATCGTACCTTTATTTGAATCTAAAGATATGGATATTAAAGAAATGAAAGGGTTTGGAGGAAGTGCCAAAGTTAATAGAGTCATAGTTAGTCATAAAGAAGAAATGGCATTTAAAATGTATACATTTAATAATTACGATAAAGTATCATTAAAAGTTGGATTAGGATCAACTGCACACCTTGTTGCTTTAAAAGTTGAAGAGATGATGAAAGAATTAGAGGTATTAAAATTAACAAGAGGAAGTTCTATTAGACATACTAAATATATTCTACAACTACATGGAATTTGTTTAGAGCCTTTAGGAATACTTGTTGATTATATGGGAGAAGGCACATTACAAAATTATATTGGAGTTAAAAGTAATGAATTATCAATGACTATGGTTATAAGATTTGCTAGAAATATTAATAATGCTTTAGACGTTCTCCATTCAAGAAATATTATTCATCGAGATGTTAAAAGTCCTAATGTACTTCTCAAATTTAATCAACAACATCAATTAATTGCTATACTTAGTGACTTTGGACTTTCTGGTCCTTATGATGAAAATGAACATTGTATGGTTGAAAATCCATTATGGCTTCCACCAGAAGTACTTAATACTCATCACTTTCTTACAGCATCAGATATTTATGCTTATGGAATTATTTTATGGGAAATGATTACGAGAGAAAAGCCTTTTGTTGGTTGTAAGTTTATGTCTGAAATTGCAAATAAAATTCGAGCAGGAGAAAGACCACAATTTAAACCAAATATTATTATTGATAATTCTTTAAAAGAATTAATTGAAATGTGTTGGTTAGAAGACCCTTCGAAAAGACCTTGTTGTTCTCAAATTAAGAAAGTATTACAAAAAGTTTCTAAAAATCTACCACATTAAAATTTATGTTTTTTTATTAGTTTTTGTTATTCTTTCTCTTCTTCATTCTAGTCTTCTATTACTTATTATCTAAATTCACCATTCTTATATTTTGTTTATCAAATAAACAACTCTGCTCTTGTTTACTTGATAAACAAAATGTAGATATTTAGTTTGTTTATTATTTAATGTTTATCTATTTTTATTTTATTTAAGCTTTCTTTGCATTATTGTTTCTTCTATTTTTAGTTTCCTATTCTTAACAATACCTTTGTCCGTACATAACTTGAGGCTTTCATGGTACTTCCTTAATATAGCCAATATTCGTCTCAAATTAGTTTCAATGTTGTTTTTATTTTACCGTTTCACCTAATAATTTCTTAGATTTATTTGTCTTATTTTAAATTATTCTTTTTTTCAATAGAATTTAAATAGTTTACAATAAACTACTAATTTACTCTTTCTTCATTTCTATATATTTTCTCTCTGCAATATTATTCTTGTCTTTTCTTATTTCTTCTGTTTTGTGTTGGTATCATAGTCTCTCTTCAACTTACTTTTTGTAAATCAGTTATTTTTCAAGTTATTCTCTGTTTTATCTTTTCCTATTCTTCATATTCTTCATCTCTTCCTTCTTTATTTTCAAAAAAAAACCTTTTGTATAGTTTCAGCTCAACACGGTAGCACTAGAGTCTCTTCATTCAATTATTTGATTTTTTCTCTTATTTTTGTATTTGTCACACTCTTCTTTTCTAAAACATACAATCTCTTGTTTTGAAAATAGGTTCAATGAAAGTCTGAATAGTACCAACACCTTATTCGTTTTAATTTATTCTAAAACCAGACAATAATTTATGCATTAAAAGAATGTGTGCTATGAAGATAATAAAAAAAATAGTAGAATTTGCTTTAAATAGTTATGGAAAATCTTTAATGAAATATAGGAAATAACCAACTTCCATAAACCAGGATCTTGTATATAAAAATAATAGAAAATAAAGTGGTGTAAATGAGAAAGTAATAGTTGTGTTACTTGTCATACAAATTTGATTAAAAAACTTTTTTTTTAAATTAAAAAATAAGCAATTAATTAAGTATTAATAGAAATAGCTTCTATTCTTCATGGATCAGGGGAGACTAATCACAATGAGTCTTCTTCTTCAAGAAGCAGCTCTACGGAGTATGTTTGGTTGTGATTCTTGTAGCTCTACGGAGTATGTTTGGTTGTGATTGATGCAATATTCCATAACATTTATCATGTTTTTTATTACAAAGTTTTTAATTTCTTTCTCGATGTCAATTT
>NW_008577301.1:0-2348 GCF_000257125.1 Entamoeba nuttalli P19
AAAAAAAAATAAACTGGAATGGGCTTCTTTAAAACACTTGTTCAACTCATTCTAAAAAATATAGGTATTACTCTTATTTGTATAATTGCATTTAGTTCTAGATTATACTCTATTATTATGTATGAAGCAATTATTCATGAATTTGATCCATATTTTAATTTCAGAGCAACAAAATATCTTGTAGAACATGGACCAACAGCATTTATGAATTGGTTTGATCCAGATAGTTGGTATCCATTAGGAAGAAATATTGGTACAACTGTTTTTCCAGGATTAATGTTTACATCTGCATTTATATTTAAATTTTTAGCATATTTCAATTTAATCATTGATGTAAGATTAATTTGTGTTTGTATGGGACCAATTTATAGTGTAATAACATGTATTGTTGCATATTTATTTGGATCACGTGTACATTCAGATAGAGCAGGATTATTTGCAGCAGCATTAATTTCAGTAGTACCAGGTTATATGTCAAGAAGTGTTGCAGGAAGTTATGATTATGAATGTATTTCAATTACAATATTAATATTAACATTTTATCTTTGGATAGAAGCTGTTCATAATAATTCACCAATATTAAGTGCAGTAACAGCATTATCATATTTTTATATGGCATCAACATGGGGAGCATATGTTTTTATTAATAATATTATTCCATTACATGTTCTTATTTCTATTTTCTGTGGATTTTATAATAAAAAAATATATAGTTGTTATTCTATTTATTATATATTTGCAACTATTTTATCTATGCAAGTTCCATTTATTAATTATGTTCCAATTCGTTCTTCTGAACATATTGGAGCAATGGGAGTATTTGGAATTTGTCAATTAATTGAATTATATTCATTAATACATAAACTTCTTGGACAAAAGAAAACAGTAAAATTAATTAAGAAAGTATTAATGGGAAGTGTTATTATTGGAATTATAATGGTATTAATACTCATTAAAAAAGGATATATTAGTGCATGGTCAGGTAGATTTTATGCATTATTTGATCCAACTTTTGCAAAGAAAAATATTCCATTAATTGTATCTGTATCAGAACATCAACCAGCAAATTGGGCATCATATTTCTTTGATCTTCATTGTTTAATATTAATAGCACCAGCAGGATTATATTATTGTTTTAAAAAATTTGATTTTAATATGTTATTCCTCATTATTTATTCTGTTTCAGTCTTTTATTTTAGTTGTGTTATGTCAAGACTTGTATTAATTTTAGCACCTGCTATTTGTTTACTTAGTGGTATTGCTCTTGCAGAATTCTTTACTCAAATACAAAAACAATTAGAAAGTACATTAAAAATGGTATTTAAATCAAATAAAAAACAACAACAACAACAATCAAATGAACCAACAACTAAAATAGAAAAAGAAAAAAGAAAAATTCATCCACCAAAAAAAGAACAAAACAATGAAAAATCAATTATAAGTGAATTTATAATATTTATTATTATGACTATTGTTGGTATATTATTAATTATCTTTTTATTTAAATTCTTTGAATATTCTATTCAAATGTCTAAAAACTATTCATCTCCATCAGTTGTTTTATATGGTAATCATGGTGGAAAACAAATTGCTTTTGATGATTATAGAGAAGCTTATAGATGGTTAGCACATAATACTCCCGAAGGATCAAGAGTTATGAGTTGGTGGGATTATGGTTATCAAATAAGTCATCTTGCGAATAGAACAGTTATAGTTGATAATAATACATGGAATAATAGTCATATTGCATTAACAGGAAATGTAATGGCATCAAGAGAAGAAGATGCAATGAAAACAATTAGAGATTTAGATGTTGATTATTTATTAGTTGTTTTTGGTGGATATCTTGGATATTCATCAGATGATATTAATAAATTCTTATGGATGATTAGAATTGGTGCAGGTGTTAATCCTTCTTTAAATGAAAATAATTATTATAATCATAATGCTTACACTGTAGCTGATCCTTCTGATACATTTAAATATAGTATGATGTATAAAATGTGTTATCATAATTTCTATAAGGCTTCTAATGGTTATCGTGCTGGAATGGATGCCGTTAGAAGAGAAATTATTGAAGAACAAACTTATTTCAAAAATATTCAAGAGGCTTTCACTTCTCAACATTGGGTAGTCAGAATTTATAAAGTAAATAAACCAAATCCAATTGATTCATTACTTTAATCCTTTCTTCATCTAATTAAGAAATTAAATTACTCATTTTTTAAGTTCTTTTTATTAAAAACGTCAAAGTTATTTTATTTTAAAAGATAATTTTGTTTTACAATCTTTGATTAAAACTAAAATTTGTTTTTAAGTTTTAATAAAAAATATTCATAAAAAAAAAA
>NW_008577302.1:0-325 GCF_000257125.1 Entamoeba nuttalli P19
TCAGGAACAGATTCACATACAGATACAGAAGCAACACAAACAACACAAACACTACCAACCCCAGGAAACCCAGAAGTTCCAGAGCCATCAGAGCAAAACTCAGAAAAACCACCACAGTCAACATCACAAACACAGGACGGAAAGCCACATGAACCGGAATCACCAAACTCAGAAGGAACATCATCAAAACCACCTACACAATCATCTCCATCAACAGACGCTTCACCAGCACAAAAACCAACATCAGAAAAGACACATGAAGATAAACCACAGTCAGACCCACAACCAACTCAACCATCAACATCTCAAGACACAAAACAATCTT
>NW_008577303.1:0-202 GCF_000257125.1 Entamoeba nuttalli P19
GAGTTGTTATAATAAAATAAATATTTTTATTACTTATTTTCAAGAAACAACAATTTATTTGCATTTTTTGTTTATTGCTATAAAATATCTTTATTATATTTTCAAATACCGTTTGGGTATTTCTTAAATTACTCTTACAAAGAAGATGTATTATAAATGTTAAATTAGAGACATAACAGTTTCTTCTTTGGATATGGTGTTT
>NW_008577304.1:0-509 GCF_000257125.1 Entamoeba nuttalli P19
ACTATGTTGTTCTTCAGTCCCTTGTCCTGCTGTATTTACTGACTCTTTTGTTTGTTTTTCTCCTGAGGCTGTTGCTTGTTCTCCGGTACTTGGAGAAGTTGTTGCTTGGGGTTATTGGTTTTGTTCTGTTTGTGGTTGTGCTGGTTTTATAGTCACTGGCACTTCGTCTGTTGATTTTGCATTTTGTGCTTCTGCTGGATTTTGGACAGATGTTTCACTTGGTCCTTTTTCTTCTGCTATTTCATTTACTCTTTTTAAATGTACTTTATATTCATTATATATTCTTTTGTATTCTTTTGATTTTATTTGTGTGTGTATGACTTCTGTATTGTCAATACTCTCTGTTGCATTAGTAATTGCAATAATCAATAGAAATGTAATCATTCAATGATTTGTATTTCAGTTCTTCGTTCTTCTCTTTAAATATACTCTAGTCATTTTCTATTATTATTATTATTATTCACTTTCATTTTCATTGCAATGACTCAATCATTTCATTTTTCATTTCA
>NW_008577305.1:0-2070 GCF_000257125.1 Entamoeba nuttalli P19
TAATTGTACCAATGTCTATTTTCAAAATGACGATATCTATTGACTATGTGACAAGTATTAAATCCTTTTTGGTGTTTGTTAATTCCACTGTAATAATGATTATTCTCTTTAAATCTGTGTTGTTTCATGTAATGATTATTTTTATTTAAAAATCGTGGCATTTCTGTGAAGTTAATAATGATTTGTTATTGTGTAATATTTAAGATAAACAATTCAATTTTAAATATTACTGTTCTTCTAAACTGACTTTAATATTTGTATGCCAAATAATAAAATTGTTAATAGTTAATAATTATTAATTAAAAATAAAAATAAATTTGTGTTATTTACGGTTCAATTAAAATTTTACAACTATCATCCATTTTAAATATTTCGCCTGAAATAACATCTTTTAATTGAATTGGACCAAATGTAAAAAGTCCAGACTTATTTGATAGAAATTCGACAGAAATAGAAGATGTGCATGGATGTGAAAATACTCCAATATCAATTGTTGGATGTAAGCAATAAACAGGAGATTGAATATTATCAACGCTTGTAATAGACAAAGTTAAATGTTTCTCTGAATTACATTGATAAATTAATTCAAATACAACTCTAAATACTCTATGACATTTTATTCTTTGAGGAACTAATTTGTGATGAATTAAATCTTTGTTTTTTATTAAATTGAATTATAAACAAAAACAAACATGATATTCTCATTGTTATTGGCTGATATTTTAGTGCATCAGCTTTTAGCTCTCGTGCAACAAATAAATTTCCAAGCATCCCTTCCATACTGTATGTAATAGTTAGTCCAACACTTATTCTTGATTCATTAAAAGATGTTAGGCTGTTTCTTCTTTTTGATGGAGAAATAGGTTCAATATTTCCTGCTTTTGGACATAAAATAGATGACTTTTTAGATGATGATGTATCACTGTCAAGTAATGTTTGTTCAAGTGAACTTGTTGAAAGTCGTTGACTTTTATCAAAACGAGTTGATATTTTAGGTAATGCTTTAGCGTTAGTTGATAATCTTCTTAAATCAAATGACATTCTATCAGATACTTCGGGTGATGAAGAAAGGGAACGTGTTGGTACAGAAACTTTAGGAGATGGCAATGGTTTTCTCGGTACATGATTTGATTTTTTGTTAATCTCTTTTGTAAAAGAAATAGGTACTTTTACTGGAACAGCAAATGTATATTTATCCTTAGCTTTTAAAGTACATGGTAAAGGTAAGAAAGGTTTGTCTAACGCGTACTGACATGTTGTGATAAGATTAGATATTACTATTTCATTTTCTGATGTGTTTTCTAATGTAATAACAAGAAACGACCCTGATGAACTCTGTGTTGTGACTGACCGTATTTTGATTGGATCGATTACAGTTATATCAGTATAAAATTCAATTGGTGTACCTTTGATTTGGTTTACAGTAAATAAAGTGTCTTGATAATATTCATACTTTGAATCTACTGATGGTGGTGGGATAGTTACCCTTAAACAAAGTTGTGCATTTAAAAGATGTTCAACAACTCCTATTTTTTGTAGTAATAAATAACAAATTGACTGGTCTGGCAATAAAAAGAAAACTGGCTCATTTTTCTGATTTTTACTTGGGGATAATAACGAATCAATAAAAGGTTGCCAAGTTGAGTTAAGAGGCATAGAACGATCGCTAGGTAAGATACTGACAGTATTTTCGATAGTTAAATTTCTTACTTTTTCTTCATTAAGAGATGTAGAATGAGGTATTTTAGATGATTTAACTAAATCAACAACTGGATTAGTTTGGCAAAACCATTGATACGAACTACTTTTAGGTGACACCACAAAATGTATTAAAATTACAATTGTTTCTCCTTGAACTAATAATTTTCGAGATGAAATTGGTTTGTTTGGTTCTTTTAAAAACATAAAAATCTCTTTAGGAGATGTCGGAATGTAAATCTTGTGAAGTCCGTTCATTTTCTTCAATAATTTTTATCTACGTTTCTAATTTTTGAGTTCTTTTCTATTTTTTCTATTTTCATAAAGACTGTCAAAAGTTGTTTTTTGTTATAAAAAACTATAAAAATAAAA
>NW_008577306.1:0-3636 GCF_000257125.1 Entamoeba nuttalli P19
CAAAGAGTTTAAAAAGTATTTTTTATTAAAGAAATTTTATTTAAAAGAACTGTTAATAAAATAACTTTTTAGATTTCTTATAAACTTAAAATAGTAATAAATTAATATGAAACGAACCAAATCTAATCCATTAGTTATTCAATTAAATAATTTTAATCAACATTTTGAAAGATTATTAGCATTAGGAATTATTGCATCATCTCCAGCATATCCACAATTAGTAATGGTTTGTTTTAAAGTTATAAATAATCAATAATAAAATAATAAATATTATAGGCTAATGTTGATAAAGTTAAAGAATTACTTGAAAAGTTTCAAATAGGAATTATTAATATTAATGATAGAAAAACATTTGATACATTATTTGAGTTTTGGGCACATTTATTATATATTTGCAAATATGGACATATGAGTAGTTCAATGGTTTCAATATTTAATATTCTTTATCAATGTATCTCATTGTTTGTTTTTCAATGATTCTTTTGTTCAAATAAATGGAAATTATCTTATTTCTAGAACGTCATTTTCAGACATGGCAAACCAATTATTAAAAAAAGAAACAACTCAAGACCTTCTTAATATTTATCAAAGTTATGTTGTTAGTTGTAGAGAGACATATTTATTGATAAGTCAACTCTTAGAAAAGACAATCAAAAGTATTGTTGGACAAGAAGCATTAGACAAACTAACATTACAAAGTTCAGATGATATTTATTTCCAATTATCAACAAAAATTAAATTGAAAATGCCAGAAGGAATTGATATTGTTATAAGTAAAATTGTTGGTGCATTAAGTGTTGTTGATAAAGAAATATTAAATATCATCAATACAATTACACAAAGTGAAATTAATAGAAGTACAACTATTGCACATTATAATTGTCATTTTTTATTAGATTTTATTCCAACTACAAGTGTTTTAAGACAAGGAGAATTACAATCAATGATTCCAATTATTCTTATATATCCAAATCCATTCATGTTTATTGTTTGGTTTATTCCTCAATGGATTAAATCATTAAAAATGATAGGAGTAGTTAAAGAAAAAGTTATTAGAAGTAGTGAATTTTTTATGTATAAAAAATGGTTTTTTGAAACACTTGGTAAGATGATGAGGAAGGTTCAGAGAATAAAAGAAAATACAGCATTTTCTACTTGTTTTAAATCTATTATTAAAGAAAATGATATTACTGATGTTAATGAATTATTATTCATTATTAAAACAAATACTAATATTTATGATACTAAACAAATGACAAGAATGGGTAAAATGATAGAGAGTGTATTAAGATATTATATTAAAATTAATAATGGATTAATAAGTTTATTTGATGATACATTTAATGTACATGACTTTATTCAAATAATAGATATGTCAATATTAGCAGATCATTTAGAATCATTATTAAAATTATTAGGATTAATTTATGATATATTACCTTATTTTATTAAGACATCTCGAGATGTGTTATTATTGGACTATCTTATTAATAAAAGATTCTCATATTTTTTCTTTCATTGGTCAGATCTTATTCGTACTGCTTTCTTTCATATTATTTTATATCGTTCATTATTCATAAAATCAACCCATTTATTATCTTCAAAATTAACACCATATGAAATAGACCAATATAATAAAAGAAAAACTGAATTGTATGATCCTAAAGAACAAGATATGAATGTTTATATATCATTAAAAGAAAGAATAGATATGCTTACTAGTATTATTAATTCTCTTCCATATGAAAAACATTTAAATGAATTAAAGATGATAAAAGCAATGAATGAATTTACCCAAGAAAGAAAAGAATATTTTAATTGGTTAAACAAAAAGAATAATAATAATTTTGATGTTCCAACAATTATATCAACAATAGATATATCAAGTGAATAAAATAAATAAAACAAAATATTTTTGTGTCTATTGAATTTTTTCGGACTTTAAGAAAAGAAGTGTAATTTCTTAAAATAAAGATAATTTTTGTTTTTAAAAAACGGAAAAGAAATTTTACACAATCTTGTAATTTAATTTCTATTTGTTTTATTTGTTTCTTTGAATGGAAGATGGTATTAAAAAAATTACATTTGAATCTCTTCAAAAACAATGTGAGAAAGTTAAATATCAGTTTGTGTTTATTTTTATTTTTTATTATTATTACAGTATTTAAATTGTAATTAATAAAATTCTTACAAATACAGTATAATGGGTTTTGAATTTCAACAAGCAAATAAAGTTTTAACTAATTTGTTATTGTTAGCAGATAGTCAAACTAATTTACCCATATCATCTAATGTAACTTCTATTATTTCATATTTTATTCAATCATTATCTAAAAAATCTCAAGTTGATTCATTAAAAGATAAAAAAGCACGGTTATTATGGTTTAGGAATTATTTTATTGGAGTATTAATATCTATTATAACTAATGTCGATTTAACTAAATGTAAAATGGCTGTAATTTGTTTAAAAGAATTATTATTATTATTAAGATATACTCCACGATATGAACAAGATGAAGGAATAATTACTCTTTGGTCAACAATTAATAATTTATATCAAAAAACACCTAAAAATTGTGAAAATTTACTTCAAGTTTTTAGTGGGTCATTAAAAAAATTATATAAACTTACTGGAAGTATTGATGGAATGAATAATTTAATGGTTAATGTTTCATTTGATGCAATGAGTATGTGTAGAAATTCTATTGAAAGAAGTGCTAAAGTTCAATATTTTATGACAATTTCACGATATGGAAATATGAGATATACTAATACACTTTCTATATTATTACCTATTGTAACTCCTCTTTCTTTAATTAATGCAGATTTATTAAATACAATGTCTCATGAATATTGTGATGGATTATTATTTATTGCTCATCATAATGAAGAATTATCTAAAAGTATTCATTCAATGCAAATTTATGAAAGACTTGATGTTGATGGTGTTTTACAATTTATGAAAGAATTAATAAAAGAAGACACAGATAAATATTCATTATCTACATTTAATTTTTATTTATTATTCCATACAGCAAGTTGGATTGGATTAAATTGTAATAATATTATTACCATTACAAATTCAATAGATTTATTGATTGAATATTTCTTTGTTATATTGAAGAAAAATAAAAAAAATTATGATTGGATGATAATGATTCTTATTAATAAAATAATATCTGTGTTTATCACTACAAATTCAGTTCCTTTAAATAATGCTTGTTTAAAAATAATGACTATGATAATTGAAAATCGTGTTGATTTACTTATGAGTATAGAACAATTATTATTTAAACAATTTAATGATAAAGTAAATAAAGAAATAAAATCCAATAAAGATAAACGAGAATATATCATTTATTATTCTTCTATCCTAAGTTCAGGTAAAACACAAAAAGAAAAGATGTGGTTATATGAAATAACTCATGAATTTGGTATTAATTTATCTTCATTTCCTTCTTATTTTAAAGTTGAAGGTTCAAGACAAATTCAAGGTGTTTTAATTGCATTATCTAAGATTATTATATCTTTAATCCAATTAGGTCCATCTAAAAACATTTATCTTATCCCTTTTTTAAAATCATTTCTTAATTTTGAACCAACTCAACCTCCAATTGTAAAACAAACATTTATTCA
>NW_008577307.1:0-766 GCF_000257125.1 Entamoeba nuttalli P19
CATTTGATATTCCTTCATATGAAAATGAATATTGATAACAATATGATTTTCTTTTATAATTTTCTTTATAAACAACAATATCACAATTTCCAATTTTAAACAAACAATTATATGATTGATTATATAAATAAAATGCATATTCTGGTTGTTTAATATCAAATTTCATCATTCCTTCAATTTTTGATTCTAATGAAAATAAAAATGAATTTAGTCTTTTATCCTACCAATTTTATCAATTTTAGAATGAACATATCAATCATTTACTCTATCAATTTTAGAATTAACATATCCTCTCCAAAATTTATTTCCTCTTTATCTTCAATAACAATTATTATATGCTCTTTTATTCATCAATATTTGATCAAATACTGATGTATTTCCATACCAACCATCATTATCTGAATCAAATAATCTATTTCCTACTTTTCTATTTGTCCATTTTTCTAGTTGTATCATTTCTTCCATTGTGTTATTCCTTTCATTATTCTTAATCTTTCTCGTTCTTGTTTCTTTCTTTCTTGTTTCTTTTCAATCTCATTCTGAATTTTTTTAAACCTTTCTTCTTTTTCTTGATTTATTTTTTGTAATCTTTTTCTCTCTTGCTCTTCCTCTTGTTTCTTCCTTTCTTTTTCTTCTTCTTCTCTCTTCTTCCTTTCAAAATAATCACTGTAATATGTGAACCATTCTTCTTTCTTCTTATTAAATTCTTCAGTGATTTTATCTGTTTCTTCTGGTCTTTTTAATATTTTGTTTTTCATTATCATTT
>NW_008577308.1:0-213 GCF_000257125.1 Entamoeba nuttalli P19
TTTCTCTTCATTATTTGTTAGTTGTTCTTCGGCAACGAAAAAAAGCAAATACTAGGAAATGAAGAGAAAGAAAGATATAAAAAGAATAAAAAGAAAGAAAAGAAAAAGAGATGATAAAAGAAGAAAAGAAGGAAAAATAAAGGATGCATATTTTAATGCAACAAATAAAAAAGAGCAAAATTGAATGATGCAAAATATTTTGAAATAAAAATA
>NW_008577309.1:0-447 GCF_000257125.1 Entamoeba nuttalli P19
TATTACTATTTTTAACTTTATGACATTCATTCTGTTGATTACATTTATATTGAACAACAAAATTGAATCATAATGAATATGTTATTATTGTAACAAATAGTACAATTAATATAATACATGTATTGTATTTTATAACACTATCAGTACTTTTAAGTTTAATAGTAATAATATATTTTGATGATTTTTCATTAATTCTTAAATCATATGGTTTATTCTTATCTTCATTTGGTTGAGAACGATTATTATTACAATATATTTTGATTTTATAAGTAATTGTATCAATACTACATTTATCATCTTCACCATTCTCATTTTCAATATCATTGATACTATTACTAGTTTTACTATTATTGATGTTTTTGTATTTTGAGCATTCATACACCACTTATACTTTTTATTCATTATCATATCCTCTTTATTTTCTCAAATATTGTTGTTATGTTTTTT
>NW_008577310.1:0-2900 GCF_000257125.1 Entamoeba nuttalli P19
TATATATTTATAAATTCATACTTATTGTATCAACTTAAAGTAAAGATTTATACTTTTATATTTGTATTCAAGTAGTCTAGACTGAAAGTCTCATAACTTATTTTTTTTTAATAGAATCATTTAAATATAAGAAAAGATAAACGCTTAAATTGAAGTTCTGTTAAAAAAGTTTTAAAGTGTTAGTACTAATGAATTAAATATTTTGTAATTTAAATTAAATGAAACAATTATTATTAAAATTGTAAATACAATAAAACCAATTTTTGTTTATAAAACAAATAAAAAGAGAGTTATTCTAGTCGTCTTCATAATTAGTTATGCGAAATTATTCCTACCGTTATTCTTTATTATAAAATAGAGTTTAAATAAATTCAATAAAATTATATAAAACCAACAATTTATGAAAAATTAATAAAATTAGTTGTTTAATTCGTCATTATTTTAACATCAATAGTAAAGTATCGGGAAATTTTTGACAAAAGCAAGTTAAAATAAAATAAGAAGATCTAAAAAATTTAACTAAAAGATGTCTGTATTAAAATCTTCATTTGGAACCAGATTTGCTTTTTACTCATTAGACACTAACCGAACAGGTAAGATATCATTTGATGTATTGAACAAATATATTTATAATCTTCTAAGTATTGAAGAAGATGCTGATAAAGAATTGTGTATTTTCTTATGTATGTTATGTGATGTTGACAATGATGGACTATTATCGTATGAGGAATTTCTACATTTATTTTATTGTTATAGTATTCATACTCAAAAAGATTTCTTTAAAATACAAGTTGATATTATTATTGCTGTTTTTATAAAATTATCAAGAGGAACTGATAGAAAATGTCAAGGTTATGTTGAACGTGATGATTTGGTTTACGCACTAAGTAAGTTAAAGTCATACGACTTCAAAATATTAAACCAGTACGATGCTATATTTCAAAAACTTATTAATTATTGTGATAGTAAAGGTAAAGGAACTACACTGAGTGAATATGAATTTATTACCTATGTTGTAAAACCTGAATATATGAACCTTCATTATACTTCTCATTATGAAACGTTGTTTAATAAATGGATTAAAGGTAAAAAGGATTTTATGACAAAACAAGAATTCTCAAGTTATTTGAAATTTAGATTCCCTGATGGAATTGGTGTGAAAAAGTCAGATGAAATTATATTCACATTAATTGCTATTGATGACAAATTTACTAAAACTGATGTAAGCATGTTTGGTAGATTAGTCTCTTTATTAAATGACCTTTGTGGTAAATCTCACTGTTTGGATAAAAATCAATGTTATGAATTATTCTTTAGACTAGTTGATGAAGACAATAGCGGTTCTATTGAAGGAGAAGAATTGACTATGATGGTAAATGCATTAAAACTTGGTCTTGTAAAGAATATAAAATTGCTTAAAGAAGCAGTTGAAGGAACTTCATTGACTAAAGAACAATTCGTTAAATATTTAACCAATTAATAAATCATATTTTTTTAGAATAAAAAATAGTTTACTTATAATAATTTTATAGTTTAATATTATGGAATAAAAAAAACTAAGAAGAAATAATGGAAAAGTCAACGAAAGGATCAAATGAAGGTTATGATTTGATTGATGATGAGTATATCAAACAACATAAGTCTCAGAAAAAAGAAGAAAAAAAGCTTAAAAAAATTAAGTATTTAGAAGAAAAGAAAGAACGTCAAAACGAAAGAAGACAATTAAAACGAAAAGAGAAAAAGGAAAGAATCAAAATAATTAAAAAAGAGGCATTAGAACATCCAGAAGAAAATATTAAAATTCCCTATAGAAAGAAAAAGAGAGATATTAAAGATATAGTTTGTACTGGAAAGGTATTTATTGATTGTGATTATGAAGAACTTATGGAAGAAAAAGACATCAAATCTTTGTTTAAAGAGATTGAGATGATCTATTCATTTAATCACAAACAAGAACATCCATTTGAACTTATCATTTGTGGTGTTGGATCGTCTCTTAAAAAATATATTGATAAACATCCTAACACACCCCAATGGAGACTAATCACTTTCACTGATAAGACAATTAACCAGCTCATTAATACCTTACATCTCCCAGTATATCTAACTGCTGAAAGTTCAGAGTCATTAAAGGGTATTAATGATAATGATATTTTTATCATTGGTGGGTTAGTTGACCATAAACAACATAAAGGAGTTTCACAACAAAAAGCAGAATCACTTCATTTACCAACTCTCAAACTTCCAATTGAAGAAAATATTTCTTCAATGAAGAATATAGTCATGGCAACAAACCATGTATTTGAAACATTGTGTCGGTTTAAACAATCAAACAATTGGAAAGACTCTTTAGAAAAAAGTATTCCATCAAGATACTTTAAATAATAATAGTAAAACTAATTATTAATTCCTGTACGTATTAATCCATATTTTCTTTCGTATTCTTTATACAATGTTTTTCTAATATTTGTTTTATTTTGTCTTTATTAATAGTTTTTCTATAAAATCAATATTTATAAGGTTCTAAACACCACTTTATTATTTTAACATTCTTTTGAACGTTTTTTTTTCCCAGTCTTTTGTTTTTTCTTTAAATTCTTCTTAAGATAGAAGGTGGCACGTCCGAAACACTACACACAAAATTAATATAATTCATACTTCGACTCTCCCAGCCATTGTCTGGTTATGACGGTGCCTTTGAATTAGGAATGTATTAAGTAATGACTGCAAAGGGTGGAGCAAGATATTATGATAGGGTGGAGCAAGAGAATATGGTAGAATATGATATGGATGTAATATAAAGGAATCTAATGAAGGTGTGGGTATGACTAAAAGAAAATTAGTCACTGTAAGACTAAAAGAAAATTAAACAAAGTAATATAGTAGTAATGAAATGATTC
>NW_008577311.1:0-367 GCF_000257125.1 Entamoeba nuttalli P19
TTTGTATTTATATCCAATTCATATTTTGCATATACTTTTTGTCATTTCTGCGATTCCAAATTTTGTTTGAAGTGTCGTAATGCTATTTTATCTATTTCTTATTTACTGATTCATACACTTTCTTAATAATGTTGAATGAGTCTAAATATCTTGTTTTGGTTGCTTTTCTTGTGTTTCTTTCAAGTAAATTTCATACACTTCATTCTTTATCTGCAATAATTCATCTTTTAAATCAATATTGGATTATGTTTAATTGATATTTTGTTTCATTTTTCATGAGTTGTTTTTCTATCTTATTCTTGATGAATGGAGTGAATATTGTCATAATTAAAATCAGACAAGTGATTTATCAATACTTCTTTTCTTT
>NW_008577312.1:0-902 GCF_000257125.1 Entamoeba nuttalli P19
ATTCATCGTCATTAACTTCAAAAGTATTTTAGTTGATTTAACTAAATAAACAAAAAAGTATAAAATTAATTGATAAATTTATCAAGAATTAATGTTTATTAAAAAGAAGATTAATAAAGAATCAAATGAAAATAAAATAAAATCAAAGAAAAACAAAAAATGGGATGAAGTTATTTAATGGAAATAAAAACTTCAATAAAAAAAACATAATTCAAAGAAAACAAAAAGTGAAAGTTCAATGGAATTTGTTAAGAATAGATTCTTGATAAGAGTTAAAAAAAATACTGTCTTGAAGGAATAATTAGGGCAGTTATTAATAACAAGAGGTCGTTAAAAGATTGAATTTGAGATGAAATGACCAAAGTTAATAGTTTAAACCATTCAAAAATTGGAGTTTTAAAGATTTAGTAGTGAAATATTTATAGAAATGAAGGAAAGATATTCGATACATACGATATTCGAAATGATAAGAATGAATGAATTCGATTTCAATTGAAATTCATTAGATAAAAAGAGAAAGAGTCTAAAGAGGAGAAGAGTATTTAAAGAGAAAAAAAAATAGATGATATCATTCTAAATACATGAGTACAAGTTCTAGTATTGAAGAAGAAGTGTTCAATTATATGAAGATTATAAATAATTTTGTTTCAGTTGGGAATATTATTGTTTCTCTTTGTTTTATTCTTGCATTGAGAGGATTATCAACACAAATAAGTGCAAAAATGGGAAATATCTATGGAATTATTGGAATGAGTGTTGCTTTTATTGCAGCAGTTGTAGATAAGATTGGAGATTATTTTGATCCAGAAGTTTATGGAGAAGAAACAGGAAAAACAAGTATTATATATTTACTTATTGGATATTTAGGATTTTTAATTCCAGCAGCATGTATTGGTATTTTT
>NW_008577313.1:0-840 GCF_000257125.1 Entamoeba nuttalli P19
ACTTGAACTTGCTTCTGGTTTATCACTTGAGCTTGCTTCTGATTTATCACTTGAACTTGCTTTTTCATTCTCATCTTCATCTTCCTCATCTTCATTATCTTCATTATCTTCATTATCTTTGTTTGAACTTGATTCTGGTTTTGCTGAGCTACTTTTTTCTTTTTCTTCAGCTTCTTCAACATTTTCAGGATTAGCTTCGTTCTTTAAAAATACACCGTAGACCTTAATATTGTCTACTTCTTGATCCAAATCAAGAATGATATTAGTTGCACTAGTGAATGCAATAAACAATAAAAATGCGAACATTGAATATGTTTTTTTTCAGAACTTCATTTTAAATATACCACATTTCATCAATAATCATTCATTTTTATGTTCCACTCAATACTTTTTATTTGAGTTGAAATTAATACGCTCTCTTCTTTTTATCTTTTAACTTTTTTTCTTATTGCCTCACAAAGACTTCCAAGTTGTTATTAACAAAATCATACTAATGAGAAAAGTTTTCAATTATTTCAATTGTTTTATTGACATATTTTTATTATTATAGAATTAAGTCGAATGAGAGAATTTAAGTTGAATTGAGTTAACTTGAATATTTCAAATTTAGATTTACTTTATTGTTTTGTTATTTTTAGATATTCTAAATTAAGGAATATTTTCCTATAATAAACAATATCTTATTTTGATTACTTCCATATTAAATATAATATTTTCACAACCCCTTTAACACTAATAATAATATTATTATTCCTTTCTAGAATTCTCAAATATCATATCAAAGAAAAAATGTATTAACCGAAATATCTAAAAATAAACAAATAAAATAATTATAAGAAT
>NW_008577314.1:0-3291 GCF_000257125.1 Entamoeba nuttalli P19
ATTCTTTTTATTCTTTCTTGTCTTTATCTTTTCATGTTTATCATTTATATTTATGAGTGTAATCTTTATTATTATTATATTTATCTTGTTTCTTATTTGTTTTTCTTTGTGTCTTTCGTCTTCTACAACCCTTTTTCATTGTTATTTCGTTTACCTTTATTATTATAATTGTTATGCCATTTATTGCTATTGACACTTCTCTTTATTGTATGACCTTAGATTTCTATGTCTTGTTTTCATTTCTTTACAATACACGTTATTACTCAATAGTCAAGGCAATAAAATTTGCTGTATTTCCTGATTTGGAAAAATGTATTAAAAAAATATATAAATAAAAAATTTAAATTTCTTCTAGAAAAGATTATTGAATTTTATTTCTTTTTTTTTAAGATATAGAACTGGGAGGTTATAGTTAAAGATTCAATAAAATGTTGTGGATTTTCTTTATTGTTTTAGTTCAGTCAGTACAAACCTTTTATACCCCGTGTATGGTTTGTTTTATTTTATTAAAATAAAAAAGAGAAAGAAAACGAAGAGAATAATAATAAAGACTACATACAGAGTTGGAGCGATTGATAATATTGGAAAGAAAGGAGTTTTTGGATTAAATTCAAAAATGAATGAAGAATGTTTTTCTAAAATTCCAAATTATAAAAAAATTGTTTCAGGACATTCAATTGGAGCAGAATGTTATGTTCATGAAGATTTTATGAAGAATCATTTTAGTGATGCTAATATATCAAGATGTGGACAATGTTTTGAATTATTTGGTCCATCATTAAAACCTTTTACATGTATGATTGCAGGTTCATATTGGGCCAATTTAACGGTTATATCAAAAAGTAGTATAGCAAGAAGTATTATAGTAAATTCAGATGCATTTAGTTATTTAGTTACAGAAAATCAAGATACATCAAAACTTGCATCACAAATATCAATTAGATTAGTTGATTGTCCATTTACTGTTCAACCTAAAATAGCTGTTATTGATGAAACTTTTTCTGAATATATTTTTCAACCATTTAATTCTAATTTATTAACAAAATATATGCAAATTGGAAATTCAATATTTACATTCTCTAATTATGACGATTATTTTCATATTCCAAAAACTTATTTTTCTATTAATTCTTCAACAGAAATTCGATTAATTTCAACTGGAAAATATGTTTTAAATATTTTTATTACAAATATTGAAAAAGGAAAAATATATTCATCTTCAAACACATATCCAAGAAAATATAGTATTGAAAAATGTGACTATGTTCCAAATCAATTTGTATTAACTCAAGACAAATATGAAGATAACTATTTTACTTGGAGTTTTTATCAAATTAATAATTCTTTAAGTATTCCATTAACAAAAACAATAAATAATACTATTGAAGTTATTTCAACTGATGAATCAAATGAACAGATTATTGGTATTAAATATCCTACTTCTTTTAAAATTACATATCATTTTAGATCTTTTGTTTTAAATATTAAAACTAAATCAAATATAACACTTGATTCTATTAAATTATTAAATATGAATGTGTCAAATAAAGTAATTTCTTTTTTAGATAAATATTGTCAACAAACAGTATTTAAAAAAGTTGAAAATTATACTGAAACAATTTATTATAAAACATATTTATTTGCATTAAATAAACGATGTGAACAATATAGTTTGTTTATTTTTTTATTATTTATTTAATTAAAAATATAATACATTATTTATAAATATAGTTAATTTTATCAGTCTTAAATTTAATATAAAGAAAGATGAATCATTCATTATTTATGATACTTATTTTATTCCAAGACAAGAAATTGTTTTTAAACAATGTTCAGTTGATTCATATGATTGTGATTATGCTGAATGTGATGGATCTAATTCAGTTATTGAATCAAATATTACTCATTTATGGAAAGAAGGTTGTCATCCTCCTTGTGGTAAATGTAATACAGGCTATATTTGTTCAAAAGGGAGTGTTTGTGTAATAAAACCAAATCTAAATAAAAGGACATCATCATCAAAAAGAATAATACTCTTTTTGAGTATCATTCTTTTTGTTTTTATGTAAACCTGTAAATATTTGGATTTTTATTAAAGAAATTCTCATTATCCCTTTATTTAATTAATAACACATTTACAATTTAAAATTCCTCATTTTATTTTACTTTTTTTTTCAATTGAAATATAAATAATAATTAACAGGAGTTGTAATTACAAAAATTACTTGTCTTAACAAGTAGTAAGCTTTTTAAAATTAAATGAAGTGAAATTCATAAGTTTTTTATCAGCACGAGCAATAACCCCTCTTTTATCTGAAACAATTCTATTAAGATAATCATTAATAAGTTCTCCTTGTTCCATTAATTCATCAAAATCCATTAAATATCTTCCTTTGAAAAAGATTCTTTTAATTCTATCTAGTCTAATAGTTTTTTCTGTTTTTCTTGATTGTCTAGCATCAAAGAAATATCCTTTTTCTAAGCATAAGTCATAAAGTAAGTTAATAACAAATATTCTTTTGTTTTTTTCAAATCTTCTAAAAGCTGTTTGTTTATTCATTCCTTTTTCAACTTCATTTTCAAAAATTGGTCTACAAAGAGTGTCAGCAAGTTTAATAACTTCAATTTCTTCATTCTCAAAAAGAAGACTCTTTAGTCGTGGCATACAATGTCTCACTATTGCTTTTTTTCTTGGTTTCTTAATTGAAAACCCACAAAAAGGGCTTAATAATGAAATTAATATTGCGTGTTGCATAGTTTCATAATTTTGAAGCTTTCTCTTATTAACAATATATCGTGGAGTTTCTGGAATTTCTTCTTTAAAAGAAGATGAAGACATAAATTCAACAAAAACAACAAATAGGTTTTAAGATTAAAATAGGTTTAAATAACCGCATTTGCTTTAAAACTGTTAACTCATAGTGTCTAGTTCCTTTTTTTATCATCTTTTTACTATTATATTACCCCTAATGCAATTCCTGTTTTGATTAATATTCAATAATTTGAATTAATTTTTATTCGTTTAATTAATAGTAACTTGTTGGCGTTAAAAAAAGAAAAAGATGATAGTATTTTAATCCTTTTTATCTTTTATTTTTTTCTCTTTAATACTTTTATTTTAAATCTTAATTCATTCTTCTTCTCTTCATAAATTAAAAATAGTATTAAACCTTCTAAATATCCTATTTTTATCAATTAAAATATATTCTTTTTTAATCTCTCTATTTTAAGATAAAAAGTAATATCAAAAAAGTGATTATAAACTATTAATTATAGTATTATATTTATTTT
>NW_008577315.1:0-1132 GCF_000257125.1 Entamoeba nuttalli P19
ACCATTGATGAAATTTCTTCTGGTGTAAATTTCTTAACTTCTCCTTTGTATTCTACTTCAATTATTGGTTTATCATGTCCATCATTAATAACTTTGAATGACCAATGTTTCATATCATTTTGAATTGCTGGATCACTAAATCTTCTTCCAATTAATCTCTTTGCATCAAATACAGTGTTTTTAACATTCATTGCAATTTGATTCTTTGCTGCATCTCCAATAAGTCTTTCTGTATCAGTAAATCCAACATATGATGGCGTTGTTCTATTTCCTTGATCATTAGCAATAATTTCAACTCTGTCATTTTGCCAGATACCTACACATGAATATGTAGTACCTAAATCAATACCAACGGCTGGTCCTGTGTATTTACTCATTTAATGATTTAATCAGTACTTGATTCGGTTTATATTTGGTGTTGATTGTATTTCACTATTCAGCAACACGTCATCTTATAACGTGGCTTGAGGGTTTTAAAGGGTTGACAAAGTAGTTTCCAAAAAAGAAAAGTTCCCATCATTTGTATATTTTGTATTATTTTCGGTTTGTTTTATCATTTTCCTTTCTTAAAACAATATTCTTTTTGCCACTTTTCTTAGTATTGGTTCCACGTTACTGCCACGAATAGATGAGCAACCCTTTTGTTTTTTTTATTTCTTGTAATAATTTCTTAAAATAATTCTTAATGAAGTTTTTTATTTTGTTATTGAATAACATTATTAAAAAAAATAAAAGCTTCATAAAAAAGCAAGTAGAATAGAAGAGTCACAAATGATTCGTTGATAAAATTATTTAACAACTAGTATAGTAAATTATATTATATTTATTAGTTTGAAAGAAAAATCTATAGTAATAGAAGTTAATGAACTTTAAACTAAAAATTTACGTTATCTTTAGAAAATATGTTTGGTAAGAAAAATCAAAAGCAACCAGTAGATCCTACTTATGTTTCAGTTATTGATGGTATCAAAAAAATATATGATGAAAAAATTAAAAAGTTAGAAGCTGAATATAAATATGATTATTTAATTTCACCTCTTATGAGGCAAGCTGACTTTGATGCAAAACCAATGGTTTTATTCCTTGGTCAATATTCTACTGGTAAAACTACTTTTATTAATTATTTATTAAA
>NW_008577316.1:0-3527 GCF_000257125.1 Entamoeba nuttalli P19
AAGAAGAAAATAAAGAAGAAGAAAATGTAAATTTAACAATAGTTGAAAATAAAATACAAGATAATCAATCAGAAAAGTATGGGATTTGTATTCAAATGGAATATTGTACAGGAGGAGATTTAAGTAAAATTATTAAAAATAAGGAATTACATTATAGTTCACAAGAAGGAAAAAACAAAGTAATGAATTATTTTAAACAAATAGTTATGGGAGTTTCAGCAATACATCAACATTGTATTATTCATGGAGATCTTAAACCAGGAAATATCTTAAAAGAGAAAGACACTATGAAAATTGGAGATTTTGGACTTGCAAGAACAAATACAGATTATAAAAGTAAAATACTTGGAACAATTGGATATGCAGCACCGGAAATAGTTACAGGGAACTACGACAATAAAATAGATATTTACAGTCTTGGGATTATTTTATATGAAATGTGTTTATCACCTACAACAAGATCAGAATTTATTTATAACTTAGACCGACTAAAGAATCAAAGAAAGATTAATGGAACTGTCGAAAACCAATACCAAATGTATAAAGAATTAATACTAGAAATGACTGAGCCAAACCCAAAAGATAGACCAACAATAGATGAAGTATTAAAAAAATTAACAATACTTGATGAAGACCTTAAAAAAATATCGGAACTACTTCCATTTATTCAAGAAAAATCAAATTTATGGCCTCAATTATCAGCAGCAATTGAAAGTAAAATGAAAGAAAAGATAAAAGACATTGAAAAAGAAGAAACAGAAGAATTTGAATTAACAACAACACATTTAGAAATCATTAGAAGTTTAACAGAAATTCACATATTATATGGAACAAAAGCGATGTTTATGAATCCCTTTATACCATCAAGTTTATTAAAAGAAAGTGGAATAGAATATCATGAGGTTCAAAGTCCACTTTTAATTAATAAAGAAGGAGAATTAATGGTATTAATTAATAATTATCAAGAGCTTGTAAGAGTTATTATCAAAGAAATAAAAGAGCCAACGTCATATATTATCAGAATTCCAACAGTAAGTTTACATGTTACAAAAGAACCAACTGTATCACCATCACTTGTTTATATTAATACAAGTATTTCAAATGAACAACATCAATTTGATATTATAGAATGTATAATATTAATAGGGTCAATAATTAATGTATTTATGAATAAAAGTAAATTACATATTAGTCATAGTGGAATTAATGAGATGATTCATAATAATAAAGAACTTGAAGAAATTATGATTAAAAAACCAATACAAAGTTTAGCATCAATAAAAACAATTATTCAAAAGTATCGAAATGAAAGATTTAATTATATCATTCCAATATTTAATTATTTAAAAGAAAACGAAGACATAGTATATGACATTGGAATTTCAGGAAATAATAATCAAGGACTTTATTTTGAAGTTAAAAATGAGGAAGGGAAAGTAAGTTTAACAGGAGGTGAAACAAAAATAAAAAAGAATAAAGTAGAGATTAAAACGATAGGATATTGGATAAAAGTGGATAATATTTATCAAAGTTTAGGAGATAAAAAAGGATTAATAGCAAAAAGAAAAGTAATAGTAAAAGGAATAAGTGATAAAATGAGTAAAGCATCAATGAAAATATATTTAGAATATTTTGGATTTAATGTGATATATGAAGAAAGTAATAATGAATATAAAGGATGTTGGATTAAATTAAATATTCATAAAGATGGAAAATATGACTTTTTTACAAATTGTTTTTGGGATATTGGTGTAACATTAAATATATATATTGATAAAGATTTAATAAGAAAAGAAATACTTCCATTAGGAAAAGCAATAGGAAGTATGCAAAAACAATATACAAAGAAAAGTATTCCTATGTTAATTGCTGATGAGAAATTAGTATCAAATGAACTTTGGGAATGGATTTTATTACCAAAAGAAAAGATTCAAAAAAGAAAAAAAACTATTATTTCTCAAAATGGAGTATCATTTATTAGAGAATTAGAAGAATTTAAAAAAAATTTAAAATCAAAATGCAAATTTATATTAAAAAGAGGAAATGATAAAAAAATAATAACACAATAAATAAAATAATTCTTTCAATTTTCTTTTTATCTTTTTTTTTTTCTTTTTAATCATTTTTATTTTTCTAATATTTCTAATAATGAATTATATTCTGTAATTGATTTATCACTACGTCCAATTAATTCATCTATTGTTTTTAATAATCCATTTAATTCATTTAACATTATACTTATTTCTTCATATTCTTTAACATATGATGAAAATATATCATAATATGTTGAATCTATCATAGGAATATTCATTTTTTCATTTTGATTATTTTCTTCTATTTTTCTTCCTTCTTCATAATTTTGATTTTGTTCTTTTCCTATTTTTCCTTTCTCTTTATTTTTATTCTTCATTTCACAATATTCTTCTTTATATTCTTTAATATATTCAATAGCTTGTTGATTCTCTTTTTCAATATATCCATTTTGTTTTTTAATAATTTCATTCATTCTTCTTTTTTCTTCATTTTCATTCCCGGTTTTTTTATCACTTTGTGGTATTAATGCTAATTCCATTCCTTCTTCTCTTTTAATTCCTATTTCTTCTATCCATCCTTCTTTTATATCATTCGTAATAATTACTACTTTATCTTCAACTAATCCAAAATATTTCCCTATATTACTTTTTCCTTTTCTAAATTCTTTTTCTTGAAGTTCATTCCCATATGAATATACTATTGTTTTATCTGAAAACCCACATCCTATCATCATTACATTTTCATAACATCCTGTTGAAATATGTTTGATTGATTTTTCTATTTCTTTCCTTTCTCTTTCTTTAAATCCAACTTGAGTAACATCTCCATATATAATTTTATTCCGTGTTAAAATCCCTATTTGGTCATTAACATCTTTTGTTAAATTTTCTTTTCCACTTACAATTCTTATTGCAACTTCTTTACTTATATTTTTTATTTCCTTCCCATTAACTTCAAACACTCCTTCTTTTCCTCCTAAATATATCGTTTTTCCTAAACTAACACATGTAAATTCTTCTTCAAATTCTATCATTTTCCCATTAAATGTTTGTTTACTATTTTCTATCATAAATTCACTCGTACTGACTGGTGTTGCTCCTTGTAATTTAAGTGGTGCTACTTCAAATAAAAATACTTTTTTTTGATTATATAATAGTACAAATTTACTCATCCCTCCTCTTACTATAGAAAAATAATCTTGTACACTTTCAATTATTGTAGAAAATGAATAAATTGTTGTATTATTTAATGTCCCTTCTTTTAAATTTATATGATTAATACTGATACTATTACAAAATACCATTACTACATATTCTAAACTAAATGGTACATTTAATGGATATACTTTAACAACTTTCCTTGGAAATGTTAAAACATATTGCTTTCCTTTAAAATGATAAATCATATTATCTACTTAATTATATCTTTTTCTTTTTCTTATATGTCATTAAACAAACATTCAGAATATGTAACATATGATTGTAACATTGCAA
>NW_008577317.1:0-267 GCF_000257125.1 Entamoeba nuttalli P19
TTTGATTTTATTCTTTTATTTTCTTCATATTCAAAATAAATAAAAACCTATTTAACAGATAGTGAGAAAGTAATTGAAAAGGAATAATAGAATGATAGAGTTGAATCAATGTATTCTTTAACATTATTTCAAATTGTAAAAGTAAAGAATCAAAATAACTTTATAATATGGATTTAATAAAAAATATAACTATGTTTTACTAAATAAGTATAACTTTTCTTATTAATTAATTCAATAACTTGTATAAATAATTTTTATACAAGAAAA
>NW_008577317.1:277-8676 GCF_000257125.1 Entamoeba nuttalli P19
ATATGTTTTACTAAATAAGTATAAATTTTTCTTATTAATTAATTCAATGACTTGTATAAATAATTTTTATACAAGAAAAATAATAATGCTTTTGTGGCGATATAACATTTGATAGAAGAACGTATTAAATTGCAATAAATATTTAATTACTCCAAATGAAAACTCATTAAGATATATCATCTGTCATACTAACTATATGATATTTATTACCAACTAATGAATATATTTAAATATTAATACCCATAATGAAAACACTCTTCTCTAGTAATTTATTATTATATTGATCGGTCAATAAAACTTGAAAAAAATTAACAATTAGTTAAAAAAAAAGAAGAATAAAAAAAAAACAATAAAATTATGAAAAACATAACGAACTAATGATACCGATGTTCATAGCATTGGTTTAAATTTATTCCAAAAAGAATAAGGAAGCCAGCAAGTGTGATTGAGCAATAAAACAAAAACGCACATAATGCCCTAACACCCCAAATTTTGACATGAAGTTTTGACTTAAAAGCATACACAATAACTTGAACTAACCATATTAATGGAAAAACAAAGCCAAGGAAGAAAAATAGTCCAATCACTGGATGTCTTTCATTCTTTTTTTTTTGTTGAACTGGAAGCATTTGTTGAACATAAAGGGGTTGTGGAACAAGGGGAATTTCATATTGCTGTTGGTCTTGTTGTTGGTCTATTGGTGGATAAGCAACATATTGGGGTTGAGTGTATATTGGCTGAGAAGACATTGAGTGAGATGTTTTGAGTGTGACTTGGTTTTGTTTCAAGAAATGACAAATAAAAAACTCATTTAATTTATTTTTCTTAAGTTTTGTTTCCTTTTTGTTTAATGATATAAATGCAATTTTAACAATACAATTGCTCAGTTAACATAATCTTGTAATAAAAATGAATATCATTAAGTTTGTCATTAGAAGATTTTCTTTTTAACATGAACTTGTTATTTTATCTTTTTAATCTAAAAAATAATAACTTAAATACAAGGAAAAAAGAAATAAGAAATACATTAGTTTAATGAATAAAAACAAAGAACAAAAGAGTCATTATATATTATTGGAAAAAAAAAACAAAAAGAATTTTTTTCTTAAACAAACTTAAATTTCCATAATTTGTTTATCAAAAACCTTTACTAAAAACAGTTTTTGTTAGTAACAAGTTATTTCAAAAAAATACAATGAAACAAAAGTTCTAAAGTGCTAATATGTTAGTTTATAGCCTCAAAGAAAAGTTAGTCTTTATTCAAGAAGTAGAAAAGAAACTTTCTATTAAAGAAAGAAAACGTTAAGTACCACTACATAAAATTCTTTAAGAATTTTTTGTTCAAGTTAAGGGGTTTATTTTTAATAAAACTTCTTTTATTCTATTTTAATAAACAAAGACCATTATCTAGATACTATTTCATGACTTTAATAATACAGAAGTATCAGTATGATTAAATGATTGAGTGATATTGAAAAAGACATTTTATTAAAGAAAAATGAACATATAATTTAGTTAATAAAAAATGTATAATTGGTGATGCACTTATTTTTTATTTCTCCTCTCTCATAGAAGAACGTAAAACTCTGCTTAAAACATTTTTTTTTCCAATTTTTTTTTCTTCTTCAACATTAGTAGTTAGATAATTAGATGGTTTAACAGGTTGATCAGAAATAGTGATATTTAATTTTGATTCTTTTATCATTTTTTCTTGAGATAAGTCTATGGTTTTGCTATTTTCTTCTTTATGGATTTGTTCAGTTTTTTGTTGATTTTCTTCTTCAAACTCTTTTAAACGTTCTTCAAGCACTACATCTATCAAATGATATTCTTAAGTCAAATGATTAAAATAAAGCAAACATTTGTTTTTCTCTTGTAAGATTGAGATTTCAGTTAACAATTTGATTCTTGTAATACTATTATTTGTGATTTGAGTTTGTAATAATTGAAAGATTTCATTATATTGAGAAACAACATCACTTTCTTTCTTTTCTTTTAACATGGCTAATACTGATGCAGATGCTGTATCAAGAAATTCTGAAATTTCATTTGAATTTTTATATACAGACTCTTCAATGTCTATTGTTTCTTTTAAATTTGATGCCCATTTAAATTTTACTTTATCAAAAGGAATATCATTCTTTAATGTGAACAACCATTCATTAGCTCTAGGTCGAATATCAGCAGCAAATGGGAATAGAAAAGATTTCCAATCTTGTTTTTCTGAAGAAAGATATATTTGAGGTGATGAAACAGCAGAAACTGAATGGGTAATTTGTGAGTCTCCTATGATCCATTGAAAAACAGTTGAAAGGACTTTTAAAGAAACAAGATGATAACTATCTTCAGTACATCTTAAAAAGTAATTTGAGATACTTCTTAAGAAAATAATATTTTTTAAACTAATAAGTTGTAATGATGGAGAAGTTTTATTTACTTCATTACTAACATATGTCACAAAAGATTTAAATGAGTCTGGAATCATTTTAAAAGAAAATAATCTTAAAAAAATCCCTTCAAGTAACTCTTTCATCTTAATGATAGAAGTCTCAAATTTATCACTTTCTGGGTCTATGGTTAATGTAATATCTTCTGATACTATTTCTGATATTGCTGGAAAAATACACGTATCGAATATTTCATTAAATTCAAGATCTGTATAATATTTAATAACTTTAGACTGGACTGAATTTCTTCTAAACATTGATGAAGGTGTAGTTACACATTCTAAAATTTCTGAAGTTACAAGGTGTTGTAACAACTCAGGTAATTTCTTACGAACAGCAAAACCATTGAAAATTGCTTCAATATATTTATGTTGTTCTTCAGAAGAATTAATACCTCTAATATAATATTTCAAAGTTGCAGTAACTAAGTCTGGTTTTAACCCATAAAAAACATCATTAAAAGAAGGTAATATTCCTTTGTTATTCATGATGATGAGTTTTAATTATGAAAGGAAACAAAATTTTTTTATATTATTTTTATTTTTCCTTTTTTATAGAATTTATTTTTATTAATATTTGAAAATTAACACAAAATCGTTTAATTATGACTTTTTTAAATCATTTCGATTTAAATCTAAACTACTTCGAGGAGTTGATGCATACATATCATCATCTATCATTATAGAATTAGGAGAAAAATCATCATGAAGAGAAATTAGATCTAATTCTGAACTTATTTGACTTGGAAGAGTCTTTTTTAATTCTTCCATTTGTTTTAATAAGTCAACTCTATCTGGATAAAATCTTTTAAGCATTGTAAAGAATGCTTTTAACATTAAACTAGAATTTTTTCTTGAAGTTTCATCATCAATATCTGTCATTTGAATAATTAAAGAAATAAAATCTGGGATTGTAGATGCGTTATGGATAGAGTCTATTCGTTTAAAATTATCAATAAAAAATCTTACAATAAAGGTTAATAAATACATCTTATGAAGTGAATCGACCTATATTTATAAGTAATAGAAATAAAAGATAGAAAGAAATTAAAAAAAAAGATATAAAATGAAATGAACAAACTTTAAACTCTATTGATTTTTTATAAGCAATATCTACCATTACAAGATAAAAAGAAGATGGGATATGAGCAGAATAATATTTAAAAATCATTTGAGAAGTATTAAAGAATTGTTTAAAAATTTCAGGACCTTCTTTTTTAGAAAGAACACAATCAAATTGAAGTTTAACAACATCACATAATTCTTGAAATAAAGGGACAGCAGGGTGAAAAGGAAATGGAGCAAAAGAAAAGATTCTTCTCATAACAATAATACTAAATTCAAAGTAATCTAAAGTACCAATAACAACATAAATATTTTTCATATCTTTAATAATAATTTGTAAAGTAGTTTGATCAGTAATTGTAATAAAAGGTCTTGTTAAAACAACAAAAGACTCAGGATATTTTTTTAAACACATTTGAATAAAAGAAGGAATACTTTGTTGATCAATAGAAGAGACATAACTAAATAAAAGATCAAACATAATTTTTGTTTTATCTTTTATTAATTCAAAATGTTTTTGGTCAAGACAAGCAATAAATAAAAAGAAAGAAGAAACAAGAGTATGTTTTGAAATATATTTTTGAAAGAAAAAAGGAATTAATGACATTACAAAAGTTAATACAATTTTACCATTATTAATTCCATTTTCTTTTAAACAAAAAGATAATACAGATAATAAAAATTGTTCCCAAAATATTTCTAGTCTATTAATATTAAGACAAACAATATGTTGAATAAGAATATGATAAGAATTAATCATTGTTTCATTTTTTTCATTTACAAGATTATTTAAAATTGCCATTAAAAATCCATTTATTTGTTCACATGTTAATTTTAATGGAATAATACTCATAATTTTTTGAACATATTTATTAGGATCCATTGATTGTATTTTTCTTTTTATTGTTTTTCTTCTTTTAAAGACACTTGTCATAATTCTTTTAGTATTTTTTATAGTATCTTTAGGTGATATTACATTATTACTTATTAAAATAGAATATACCTCACTAATATCTTTCCATTCATTAATATATTCATAATTTGTTACTAATATTTCTGCAAATCTAACAATTGCTTTTAAACTTTTTATTGAATTAAGAAGAATGTCATGTTGGTCTAATATTTCTGATTCTTTCATTTCCCATAATAATATTTTTTGAATAAATGTACTTCTTTTATTTTCTCTTGAATAATTTGCTAATAATGAATTTCCATCAACTAAATTTTGTGTAATTGTTATATCCCAATTATGCCATTCATTAGATGTTGAATTATACCATTCTTCAAATACTTCTAAAATAATTCCAAGTTGATTATCATCTTTCCATGTATTACAAAATTTTTCTTTTGTAAATAAATATCTTTTAATATGTCTCATTGGTTTTATTGGAGGTGTAGTACTAATAAAATATGGACAATTTTTAAAAACTCCATCTACAATTGTTTGAATTCCATTATCAACTATTTTACTTGAAACACTTTTTGCATATCTTTTTAATGATTCTGTTGTTAAAAACATTTTATCATTCCAATATTTTTGATATAATTCTAATGTTAATCCGAACATTTCTTTATATTCCTCTAATACACTTTCTTCTGTTTCTCCATGTTTATTTGCAAAAAGAAGTGAACAATCTTCTATTAATTGTTTTCTCATTAACATATCATCTGGAATATTTATTCTTCTTAAAACCTCAAAAAAACTTTCTAAAACATCATCTCCACAACATAATAATAAGAAGATTGAACATTCTCTCTTATTATTTTTATCGAAAAGGTATTTTGTTATTTTAGAACGATCAATTAAAGGAAGATTATAAATCATTGAAGCAATATTTTCTGTTTCTGAAGTTATTTTGGAATAAATACTAAAATATTGAGGAATAGAAATATCTTCTTTTAACATATTTAACACAAGTTGTTTATAATGAAATTGTTTTTTAATAATGTCAATATTAATATGATTAGTAGAAGAAGTATTATATCTAAGTGTTTTTAATATTTGCATATATAATTGAACAAAAAACAATTGAATTTTAGAACTTTTTGGAGTAGGTTTTAAAGAACCAACAGAATTTAAAGTTTGAAGGAAGTCTTGAAGAAGATTACTACTAAATATGTCACAGTCATAATTATTAAATAAAAGTAATCCAAATCCAGGTAAAGATGAAATTGTTAATAATGAAGTAAAAATAATTTCACATGTACTTTCAATAGTAAGAAATTTAATTACTTCTTCATTTTCATGAAGAACAAAATCCAAAGCACTTAATAAATAAGTCCAATAACATTCAAATTGACCTTTTAAATCTTTAATTCCTAAAGAAAATAATTTAGTTAATAAAATGATTGATTGTTGAGAGAAAGAGTCTTTAAAAATAATTGGATAAAGAAGATATTTAAATAATGTTGATGGAAGGTCATAAAAAAACAATTCTTTCATTGAATTAAGAATATTAAATGAATAATGATTAACAATAATTTCTTGAAATATTTTAAATGTAACAGTTCTTAATTCATTTGATGCTCTTTTTTTTGTTGATGGTGTTAAATAAAATAATAATTGTTTAATTGTGTTATTAATAACAGAAATATCATCATATGTTTTTGCTTTTGAAATTGTTGTTAAAACGACATCAATAAAACATTCAGAAGCTGATAAATCACTTTTCATTAATGGTGTTATTGAAGGTAAAATTTGCATAAGAGGAATATTATTAATTAAATGAACTATATTTTGAATTACTTGTGGTTTTTTATTAAATGAAATTGGAATTAAACATAAAAGAAATCTTTCAAGAAATAATTGATTTGATTTTGTTTTTGATAACAGTAAAATAATTTTATTAATTGAATTTACAATTACATTTGATATTATTGAATTATGAAGTAATATTAAATATATTGATATCACTTGTTGTAGTGCTGTTATATTAGGTGGATATTGTTTATAAAACATTATTTTCTTTTCTATTAATATTAATGTCATTTGATATTCTTTTATCGTATTCTTTTGTACTATTTCTACTACAGTTTTTAATGTGTTTTGTATTTCATTTAAAATTGCATTCGCTTCAACTGCCAAATCCATTTTTTAAATTTCCTTTTTTTGTTTTTTTTTAGTTTTCTTTCATTTTTTTTTCTTTTTAAATTTTATTTTTGTTTTTTTTTAATTTTTGTTTTTTCGGATTTGTTAACGTCATTTTTCATAAAATGAGATTGTTTTTAAAATAAAAATGTTTGTTATTTTATTATTAAAAGGAATAAAATAACTCATTTCATTAGAAAAATAAGAAAAAGAAATTAAATCGTTTTTTTTTTCTAAATTGAGTAGCAAATCAAAAACTAACTTTTATTTTTTAACAAAACGAAATGAAACACCCTCATAGTAAAAAATTTGCGAAAGTAAGAAATTATCAATCTCAACAACAGGCATTCTTAATTGGATTATTAAATGACCAATGTGATATAGTGTTTCAAAAACCATTCAAAATTAGTAAAAAAACATTACAATTTTTAACAATTAAATTAATATTATTCCCAAAACAAGATGAAATTAATTTTTCATCTCTTGTTAAACAAAAATGCGAATCGATTCTCTCATTAGAAATGAAAAAAGGTTTAGAACATAAAACAGCAATTAGGAGATTTGAAAATAATAAACACACAATTGGACTTGATCTTCTTAGAGATATTTTAGAAGCATTTGGTTATTTCTTTAATACAAAGAAAAGTAGTGGAAAGAAAGGAACTTTGATAATGGAAAATATTTATGAAGTTTTTCATAATGATGTGTTTATATTTTCTCAAAGAGACATTATCACTAAAGGAGAAATGATAAATAAATACTTAACTAATATCATTAGACACTCTGTAGATTTTACTCTTCCTAAAAATTGTAATGTAATTAATAACATTATGTGTCATATATAATTTAAATCATTTTTTACATTGTATAAATACTATTTATTCGTTTCGCCTTTATCATTTCCTCTTCGTTCCAAGAAAGTCTTAATAAAAATGTTATCTTTTTTCTATTCTTTATTACTTTTATTTATCTTAAAAATAGAAAAGAAAAATTAAAAATCTAACTTTTATACAATCATCACCCTTTCTGGAAAAGGTATAACTAAAAAAATTTCTGATGAAGTTAAAAATAAAACCAATTTCATTACCTTTAACATAAATTCTTTCTTCCAAAAATTATATATTTATGTTATTCATTTTTGTTATTGTAGATTAAACTTTGTAAAGAATATTCTGATAGTTCCAAATCAAAAAAACTATTAAGAAACTATTAAAATAAGTTAAAACCCTTGGAAATTTCAAGAATCATAAAAAAGTATAAAATTACTTGTATAAAAAAACAGGAAAAAAAAAGAGAAAAAAAAGTATCAATTTTATGCTGAATTTTGGTTTTTTCTTAATCTCAAAAATAAAGAACAAAAATAGTGAAATAAATGGCTGTTTGTTGAGATTATAATTATGATAACTCTAAAGAAAAACTCATTATAAATAGTGCTGTGGAGGAAATTCTAAAACAGGTACAAAAACCGAGAATATAACAACTCTTCCTATTGTTGATTCAAATAAACCTGTTGACTCTCAATATCAATATGTATTTAAATATGTCATTGTTGGGGAAGTTGCTGTTGGCAAGTCATGTCTTCTTCTTCAGTTCCAAGATAAAAGATTCCAACCAATTCATGACTTGACTATTGGTGTTGAATTTGGAACAAAAACTATTCCAATTCAAGGTCAATCAGTAAAACTTCAAATATGGGATACTGCAGGATCAGAAAAGTTCAGATCTATTACTAGAAGTTATTATAGAGGAGCTACTGGTGCTTTATTAGTTTATGATATTTCAAGAAAAGAGTCATTTGAA
>NW_008577317.1:8904-10100 GCF_000257125.1 Entamoeba nuttalli P19
CGGTAAAGTTACTCTTGAAAACGCTGATGGACGATAAAACACTAATTTGTTACTTGTTTCACCTTTGTGTTTCTATTATAAATGGAAAATTTCTTGTTATTTAATTAAAAAGAATTGATTTAAATTTACTTTTCATATTCATTTCTGGTTGTTTACTTTTCTTTTTTACTATTTTCTTTAAAAATATAAAGCCAACTGTTTATCAATGAGTTGTTTAATAAAATATCCTCAAACACACCTTTTCCTTAGATTTATTAATTTACTTAACAATAAATTATAATACTTTCAGCACTTTCAAAATTTATTTCTTTTATTCTTTTTTTTATATAAAACCTATTTCAAAAGCACACGACTATAATGAAAATCACATAGAAATAATTATGAACAAACAAATGAATTTAAAAGACATTATCATATCCTATAATCATAAACATTATCAAACAAAAAATAGCAATATTTACTTTATTACATTTTATCATAATTATAAGCACTATAGTCACTTCACATTTAAGTACACTTATCGTAAAAATAAAAGTAATTAGTATAACCACAAATATCATAGTGCATGTAGAATATTTAATCAATAATAATATGAGAATAACCAAGACAAAGGAAAATGTATAAGAATAAAAGATATAACAAGAAACAACTAGGAATGAAAGACAAAAGAAAAGAGATAAAAAACAAAAATATAGATAAAGAATAGATTAAGAGAAATGAAGAAATTGAAAGAATAGTGAAAGAGAAAATAAGCAAGCAAGAAGAATAAGAAGAAATATACATTGAAAGTGAAGAAGAGAAGAAAAAATGAAAGATACAAAATGAAAGAAGAAACAAACAATCACAGTTAGAAGAAAAGATGAGGAAGAGTTATTATTGATATGAAATCAAGATAAGCTATGAGAAGAATAAAAGAAATATAGAATAACTCAATGATGAAATAATAAGATAATGATAAATAATGAATAGAAATCATCAAAGAAATAATGGAATATAAAACGAAGTTAATGAAAGAAAAGAAGGAAATGAATAAGAATAGGAAATGAAGAGATTGTATAAAACAAGTTGTAAAAGAAATAATAAGAATGAAAGAAATGAAATGTATCAAATTATACAAAATAAGAATGACTCGTCTTCATGAGCAACAATAAATAAAGAATAAATAGAATGAAATATAATAAAATGAAATATAATAA
>NW_008577318.1:0-7585 GCF_000257125.1 Entamoeba nuttalli P19
AAGAGAAAATAAGAAATAATAGAGAAATAAAAGATGTAGAAATGGTATTTGTAATATAATAATAACAATAATAAATAATGCAAAAGAGTCAGTAAGAAGAATTAAAACATTAAAATTACACATAAACATTCAAAATAATATATTTAAAATAATAATAACAAACAAAAAATATGAAAGAATTAATGTTTTACACAACATTTCTAATATTATAATAAAATAATCGACTAATTTTCACGTAACATCAAATAAATATAAGTTATAAATAAAAATACAATAAAAAAGAAATAATTACTCCGCAATATTCATAATATCAAATAGTTGATAAATCTAATAAGTAATTTTTTTTTTGGCTGAAAACAAATTTTAATAAAAAGAATAATTCAATAATTAATATATTATTCCATTAGTCTAATTAAAAATCATGGCTCAATGATTTCAAATATTGGAGATGGAATTGTAATTGATTCAAGAAGTTTGAAAAATCCTTCTAATTTTCCGTTAAATTCGATATTTTTGGAAAATTCTTGTTGAGTTAATTTTTTTGAATAAAGATTTAATAAATTTTGTTTTGTAGATATAACTGTTATTGTTGGATTTTTAGAAATTACTTGTCTTACATTTATTACATTATTTTTTACTACAACACTTATTGCTTCATTGGATTCTTTACATACGATATTGATGACTTCATTTAATCCATCAATTTTATTTGGATCAACATTAACACTAAATACATCAAAAATATCATTTAGACTACTTTCTTTAATATGTTTGATGTCATTTCCTGGTGGCATAGCAATTGTATTCTTCATTTCACTTGAACGTAATTCCATTGCAGCTGTTAAATATTCATTTCTCCAAACTGCACTTTCTTGTAAATATCCTAATTGAGTATATACGTTAGCAGCTAATTCTCTTGCTTTAGTATTTTTTGGGTTAGCAAATATTAAATGATTTAACAAAGTTATTGCCCATTGAAACTCTCCCTTTTCAAATGCCTGTTGAGCTAATTCAATACATCTTGTTTCTCCTCCAATAACCTCTACATATTTTTTTCCTTGCTCTGTTGGTGTTAATTCATTAAGATGGGCTGGATTTCCATCATACCATCCAAGATAAAATTGGTACTGTGCTTTAATATTATGACTAACAGTTCCATAATATTCTCTATTATAAAACACTTTTGATAATGACTCTGGTAATTTAACGTGTTCTGGTAATTCATTAGGAGTATAACCTAAGTTAGCATTTCTTAATGTTTGATCATGAAGATATTTATACATATCTCTTTGTTTCTCATAATATTCAACTATTTTTTTATTTCCCCATGTTGGCCAGTTATGAGTTCCAAATGATACTTCTATATCATCTCCATATTTCATAATTATATAATCTATATACCCAGCCCATAATTTACCATTACGTACTTTAGCTCCTCTTGGGGTGTATAAATTATGCATTAATCTATTAATTTCCTCAGCTGTACAAAGAGCTTTTAATTGAGGGAAATACATCATCATCTCTGTTGGTGCTTCTGCTCCTGGGGTAAAGATAAAGTCAACAATAACTCCATCGATTGTATAAGTTTTGTTTTCATGAATTTCAATAATTTCTTTACAATTTAAATGACTTTTTGATCCTTGACATCCTGCTTGACCAAGACCACAACCAATAAATCCTTCTTTACTCTGAGGTAGGTTCTGCCCAAACATATAAACACATCTCCTATCCATAGCAACTCCTGCAAGCATTTTCTCACTTACAAATTCTTCTCTAAGATTCATTGGCCAATAGACAATAGTGTTTTCTTCTAATACTGCTTCTAATCCACCACAATGATCTCCATGTGAATGAGTGATAATGACAGCTGTGATAGGTAAGTTGTCAATATGAGACCTGAATAACTCTAAACCAGCTTTACATCCTGGAACACTACATAATGTATCAATCACAATCCATCCTTTTTCTCCTTTAATAAAAGTCATATTAGCAATATCATATCCTCTGAATTGATATATTTTTCCTTTAACAACTTCAAATAAACCATGAGCCCTATTTAACTGACATTGTCTCCAAAGACTTGGATTAACTGTTTCTGGACATTCATCTTCTAAAAAGTTTGTTTCATTGATATTATAGACAATAGAACCATCCTCTGATTTAATTATTCCATCTGGAATATCAGCAATGAAACCTCTATGAGCATCTTCATAGTCTTGTTTATCATCGAAATTCAAGAAGTTCTTTATTCTTTGAAACTCTTCTTTAACGAATTGACAAGCCATTGAATTAAGATCTTGCATTATTCCTTTTTATATCATTTTGATATTTCGTAACTTTAAAGGATAATCTTCTAAAGGTTCACAAAATGAATCTTTTAAATAATACATAAGCATTTTTACAAGACAGGTTCAAGAAATATCAATTTTATTTAAATGTTCATTTTATGTAAAACATTAATTTCAGTTACAAAAAAATAAATTTTATGGTTTTAATTTCAAACCTTTGATTTGTTTTTTTGTTATTAACGAAATGACTTTATAATTTTAATCATCATTGATAAAAATATTCAACTAAATTAAAACATCAATTGGGGTTAGGCTATACTTTTAGAATGTTGCTGTTATTTTCAATCAACAAAAATGATAAACACAAATACCAAAGTAATAGAATCTGAAAGAAAATGACTTCAATGAGTTAGTGATGTGTTTAATTGTACAAATAATATTATTTTAAAATGAAATGTAAATGATATTAAATATAATTGTTTTCAACATAAATCATATTCAATAAAAGAAAAAATAATAAAATAATGTTATTAAAACAAAATCTTTTGAAAATAAATTAAACCAAATGAAAAAAAAAATAAAAGTCAAAGAAGTGATAATTAGTTAAACCACCTCAATAAAAATTCGGTTTAACTTTTCGGAAAAAACCTAAAAAGTAATATCAGTTATTATGAAAAGTATATGATTACATAAAATAATCACGAAATATTTGTTTATATCCATTTTCACTATACGCAGAATGAAAAAGTAAAAGGATTAAAATGAACTTGGATCAAAAAAAAAATGTACTTATTGAAGAAAAATAATTCCTATTTGAAATTTATACTAAACTTAATCAACAAGTAAAAAGAAAGAAAAGGATAAAATTATTCTTTCATAATTAGGAAATGTATTATTTGATAGTAGGATTGAAGGTTGAAGTAATAATAACTCTATGTTTGACTAAATAATACCTAATAAAAGTTATTTCTTTTTCATTATAGAAGATGACGAATGAAATACATTTGGGTGTGTGCAGAGATTAATAATACAAATAGGAAATATATATTTGATAAACGAACATTTATATTTTCATTACAAATAAATGGTAAAATAAGTGGAATGAGATTTGATGGTAAAAATAATTGAAACGTTTATATGTTTAAATTCATTTAAAGATAATGGGATTGAAAATGTGTTGAGAGGGATATTGTCTTTCTTCATTTCTTAAAAGTGGTTGTAATGAGGAAGAATCATTAGTTCAGAATATTGTCATCATTGACTTTCAATTTAGTTTTTGTATTTCTAACAACTTTCTAATAAATATAGTTTTAAATAAATAAATTTATTATTTATTATAGTTTTTACATTTTTTTAATAAATATTTTCTGAAGAAAGTTAAAAAAAGAAATATTTTTATGAGAGAAGAATTTGTCTATTATGTGTCTAATGTTAGAAAATAGTAAAAAAATAAATATAAAAGAACTATTTCTTATTTTCCTTTATTACAAAAATATAAATAGTTCAATTAATAAACCCTTCCTGATAGATTTAGAAATATATGTCTTTTGCAGTTCACCAACAGTGTAATGAAATCAATTTATTGATTTCTCAAATACCTTTCTCATTTCCTAGCATACTTGGATTAAAAGATATTGTTATTAATGATGTGTTAGATATTCAAGTCATAATTCAACACCTCTCTTTTGGTGGTAAATTTACAACAGAGGCTGTGACATATATTTTACAAAGAGCAAGCCAAGTATTTAAACAAGAACCAAACGTTGTTGAAATAAATTCACCATGTACTATTATTGGTGACACACATGGACAATTTTATGACCTTTTAAACTTTTTTTCAACAGTTTCATCTGGACGTTATGTTTGTTTAGGAGATTATGTAGATCGAGGAGATTATGGAGTAGAATTATTTTTGTTATTATGTTCATTAAAGGTAGTATTTCCAAGTCAGTTTGTTATTTCATTTTAAACAGATAATTCTTGTTATTGGTTAATAACTTTTAAAGGTTCATTATTTTACGTGGAAATCATGAAACTCGTTCTGTAACAACTCAAAACCAATTCAAGAATGAATGTTTAATGAAATACAATGAAGACGTTTATAATTCTTTTATTTATACATTTCAATGTCTTCCATTATGTTGTTTAGTTTCTACATTACATTCTCGTTATTTTTGTGTTCATGGAGGTATTTCTGATAGATTAGAAACAATAGATGATATTAATAAATTAAATAGATTTTGTGAACCAACACGTGATTCACCATTAGAAGACTTATTATGGTCTGATCCTTTAAATGAAGATGAAATATTTTCTGTTAGTATAGGTGATACATCAATTACTTCTCATTTAAGTTCATGTCAACATAGTCATTTCCCATTTATTAAACAATCACTAAAACTGTATTTCAATGAGCAAGCAATAAACAGAGTAGTTCCTTGGTTTGAAACCACTTTTGTTCCTAATTGGGTTAGAAGGTATGGACATAAAATTGGTTATTCTGCTTTAAAACAATTTAATGAAAAAAATAATATTACAACCATAATTCGTGGTCATCAATATGTTAATTCTGGTTATCAATGTATGTATTATTTAGTAGAAGAAACACCTTTACTTTGTACTGTATTTAGTGCTCCAAATTATATGGGTGAATGTTGTAATGTTGGTGGATATATTCAAATTAGTGATGATTCTTTTATTACAAAGACTTTTAAGACTGTTACAAAGGGATTTGTTGTTAAAGAATACATTTTAAATTTTGGTGAAACTTCATTATTTGAAAAAATAATTGGTTCAAATGTGAGCTGCTGATTGTTTTGAATTTAACTTTAATCGTTTTTTATGTAATTGTTGTTTATTAATTTTCTATACTAGGCAATAAAAATAATTTAAGTGGAGAATTTCTTTTTGTTCTTCCTTCTATTTGTTAACATTGTTTATTATTTGTAAATCACTAAAAATAAGAACTGAATAGTATTGTTTCATTCTTTGTTCTTATAAAATGTTCTTTAGGATATTTGTTTATAATAATTAATTGAGAAAATAACTTATAAATATTGTTTATGATTTTTTATTTCTCTTTTTATTTTCTTATTATTCTTTGTTTGTATTAATTTCATTCATTAATATTGGTCATTACTTTATATGGTGAAATATCTTGTAATTTACTTTATTTAAACTAAGTGAATTGGTAAATTTATTGAATATATTTTCTTAAAAAAACCAAGAGTAATAATATTCATAATTTGTTGAGTGTCACTTTGATCATTTTCTGTTATATTTCTATTTCTTATTTCCTTTTATAATTATTATTATCTTCTATTACTTTCTATGAACAATTATTTTTGAATGAATTAATTTTAGGTAGTGTTAAAAATTTTCTAATTCATTAAACAGATGATAACTCGTTCGTATTACATTGACTTTTGTATTTTAATACTTATTTTTTTATTTGTACAACATATTTATATATCTTTTTAGTTAAAGTTATTTATAAATGGTTTATGACTCTACTCATATTAATTTTCAATTTATTTTTTATTCTTATTTATTGTATTTTCAATTGTTTTGTTTATTTTTTTTCTTTTGAAGATAATTTACTGGCAGCTTCTCTTAATTCATATCTACAACACATTAATTATTCTAAAGTTTAATAATTTATCAATATGTATAAGTTGTTTTGTAAGAATAATAAGTGTAATTTGAAAAAAAATTTAAAAAGAGGTTATAAAAATTAGATTAGTTCAATATACCAAATAAATTCTTCTCCAATTAATACAGCTAAATAATACTAAACTCAAAGTTTTATAATGCCTATAAAAAAATATTAATAAAATTATATATTAAATTCTTTAAAATTATTAGTTATAATTTATTTTATTGTTCTCGATAGATTTTTTTTTACTCATTATAATTTTATTCTATTTTCAGTTTTTATCAATTTAACAAATCATCTAAATTGAAATTTAATGGGTGATATTGAAATTTTTTAAATAAGTGAAATATTCTAAATCTTTTCATAACTTTAAAATATTTTTATCTTTACATTCAACCATCTCAGTCTTAATATAGAATACGTTTTTTTAATAAAATCCTTCTTTAAGTATTTTTAGAGAATTTGTATAATAATGTGTATCATTTTTATTTTAATATGTTGTTTTTCCTTATTTTTTTCTCATACAAGTAATTTATGTTGAACATTTTCTTGCTGTGTATTAATTTATCTTTCATTGAGTAAGAAGAAAAAGGTGCTTTGTTCATGTAATACATCTTTTAAACCAAAATAATAAAAATATTTCTGTGTTTTATTTTTTGTTATATCTTAATGTTTTGTTTCAACTAATTTTATAACTTTTTTTTAACGATGGAATATTAATCGATGACTATTTATTAATATTGTTATCTTGAATATTTTAATTAATATTGGATAGTGACTTTGTTTTTAAAAGATTTTATAGTTATTATGAGAGTTATTTATTTGAAAGAAATGAATAGAAATGATTTGTTTGAAATTTTGTAATAATTTAGTAAAATAAAAAAGAATTATATGATGTATTTGATGGTTAAAGTGAATAAATTTCTCATTTTAACTTAGTACTACATCTTTTTATGTTGCTTTAACATATTTAATTGAATATTTTCTAGAAATATCAACGGGTATGAAAGCTTTTCAAAAATATAAAAAAAATTCGAATAAATGAAAATAATCTTTTAAGGTAAAATAAATTATGGGGTTGAATAATTATTTTGCCACTCATCTTTTTAATAATAACATAATTTAATACAAGAAAAAAAAATAATTTTTTTATTATAGAAAGTTAATTTAAAAATTTTTAACAATGAACTTTCAAAAAAGAAACTTATTTATATTTTAAAAAAATAAGATCCAAAGAAAAATTGTTACAAGGAATGACTTTCCTACGAAATAAATTCTATTCAAACGCAGAAGTTTTGAAAGATTGTTTTTGATGGATTAGAAAAATGACAACAACAAAAATGTTCTTTAAATAAATCAAAAATATTTTATTAAAAAATTCAAAAAGATGTTAGTCAAAGAAAAAGAGAAAACTAAAAATATATGATTAAAAGAAATACAATTTTTTGTAAGACTATAACAACAAACTATATTTTAATAATAAATAAGTCATTAAAAAAAGGAAAAGAAAAATTAAAACAAAAACAAACGACAAGAAAGAACTAAATAATTTAGAAAACTTAAATATTCAAAAAATATGACAAGTGTTATAAGAGAAGCTGTTTCTAAAGCTAAAAGAAGATACCAACAATATGGATTTGAT
>NW_008577319.1:0-2556 GCF_000257125.1 Entamoeba nuttalli P19
TCCATTGTGAAATTACATTGATTGATTTTTAATGCATATTCTGCTGTTTGTTGAAAGAAAAGGAAGGAAAAGCTGAAAAATAAGAGGAATAATAATTTTTATAAAAAAGTAATTATATTTTCTAAAAGGCTTTAGAACTCAAAAAAAAAATAAAATAACTTGATTATTGAAATAACTTATGAGTAGACAACAACCATTAACCACTGAAGGAAGATTTGAACAGTTAATGAAAATGAATAGAAGTAAAGATAAGCTTCTTGAATATAGAAGATTATTACCAATCTTATTAAATTATGGAACAGGAGCTACACCATCTATCATTAAATGTTTATTAAATGAACTTGTTAATGAAAAATCACCTTTGTTATTAAAATATATTGCTGCTGAGTCATTGTACACATTACCAGAAATGAATTTATCATTTTCTGGAACAACAAGTGATATTTTCTTTATTATTTATAATCTTCGTAAAGGATTTCCTGTTGCAAATCATATTACACCAACAAACATTATTTCATTATTAGCCACAGATAATAAATTACTTAATAACCAACTTATTCCTGTATTATTTGCTGTTTGTTGTAGAGAAAAAATTTCCGAAACAGAAATAGCACAAGTGGACTCTACTATTACTCGATATCTTCAAATGAATGTTACATCAGGTACATTAGAATTTAATCCAAATAAATTATCATTACAAATTCAAGAACAAGATGGTAAAATTAGTAATACTCCTATATTTACTGTAATGAATATTTCTTCAAGGAATTTATATACTACTCATATGTCTCAACATCATCAAATTGTATCTGATTTAATTCAATATATTTCTAAAGTGAATATATCAGTTCAATTATGTGAAACAACTATTTCTTATGTCAATCAAGTCATGCAACAGTTCCTTCGTATTCAAAATATACAACCTGTTCATGCTGTCATTTATCATGAAATGGTTCGTTTACTTGGAATAATTGCTGTTCGTCAACCATCTCTTAGTCATAATGTTTCTTCTGTTCTTCAATCAATTAAAATACAAGCAGAACATATTGATCCATTTGTTGCTCTTTCATTTCTTGATGCAACATTAATGATATCATCTGAATTTGTTCAAAGTAATGCACAAAAAGTAAATAGTTTTATTACTGAATTTCTTGTTAAAAACAATGGATTTTCTGATATTCTCTTAGTTAGTGAAACTTTAAGAATAATTAAAAAACATTCAATTGCATTATCAACTGAATCAATATTCTTTCCATTTACTGCTATTGCAATGCATTCAACCTCAATTCAACGGGATGTTCTTCCTCTTCTTTATTTATTCATTGGTAATGGTAATGCATCATCAGTGTTACATTACATTTTAGATCTTCCAATCATAGCATTGTTATTAACTATCATACCACCAGGAACTGTTGATTATGAAAAGAAAGTGGAGAACTATCAATTTGCTTATAACTATCTTTATCGTACTACATATGAAGGAAATCATTTATGGAAAGGAGAATATCGAAGTAAATTAGAAGAACTTCTTCGTAGACCAGAACGTAATAGTGGAAGAGTAAAAGCCGCAACTAAATGTGTTCCTGCTTTACTTAGAGTTTTCTTCCAAGCTGTAAGTGTTCGTTATAATAGTGAGAGTGAAGCATTAAAGATTGTAAAAGAAATTATCTCACGATATGATTGTCTTTATCCTGATACCCAATTTATGAAGGGTGTAAGAGAAACATTTATTTCAGCATTGAGTGTGATGATTAAAGCTGCCCCATGTATTTTGAGTGTTTTAGTTGCTGCTTTAGATGGTTTATTAAAAAGTGCTGATTTTGTAGAAAATTCTTACCAAACAGAGTTTGCAAATCATTTGTGTTTATTAGTTGGTGAAAATGCTCATTTCATTAAACCAGCAGAAATTGAATTCTTACTTGCAGAAGTTGATCCACAAACTTTTGAAGATTCTAATTATCCAGAATATTTGCAAATTTCTCTTCTTTCATTGTACTGCAAATTAGGACAAGCCATTGGTCAAAATTCTAAAGTTAAACTCACGTTATGTAAATTGATTGGAAAAATAGATGATTATCCAATGTTATCAATGAGAACTGCTGAACTTTATGCTTTGTTTGCTACTCCAGGATTAGCTGAAGCTACTTTTAGAAATTTACAATTTGATTATATTGATGTAGACGCTCCACTCCCTGCCCTTGTTTCAACTTTAGAAGCTTCTGATGCACACCCACTTCATCCATTTACTTTATTTGTGAATGAAAATGAAAGTAATTGATTTTTAATTATAAAAAATACGTTATTTAAAACATTTTATAAAAACCCTTCGTATTTAACTAATAAATTATAGTAAAAATTTCTTATTTTTTTTATTTAAGTATAATTAACTTCTTGATATTAAAAGTAACGCTTGAAGAAAAAGTATTGAAAGCAAATTATCTTTTTCTGAACTAACCAGATCTTAGAAAACTAAATTAAAGTTAACTTAGTCGTTTTATGGATATTGATAAGTGTATAGAACAAGTGAAAGGTGGTGATGTTCTAAGTGAACACGAT
>NW_008577320.1:0-876 GCF_000257125.1 Entamoeba nuttalli P19
TGTAATATTCCATTTGAATGAAGATATGAATTTTTCTAATTATTTCCTATATGGTAGTATATCATATCTTTTAGACTCTTGAGGGTTTTATTCTTAGAACTTTCCATATTTCTATATACTCTGAAATTGTATAAGAATGTTACATGAAATAATTTAAAATTATTCTTGATATTTTTCATTCCAAATTCATTCAATATATTATCTTTTCAATACCATTCAATTGTTTTATTGTTATTAAAATGATATTCTTAAATATTCTTCTTCATTTTATTCAAAAAGTATTATATGCTAATTCATATATTTTCATATCAGTATAACTCTTATTTTGAAATTGAATGTTTTACAAAACCATCAGGGGTTAATAGTTGTTAATTTTATTTACTCGTTAATTCATAATTCATTCTAATAATTCTTTTATTTATTTTGTTATATTTTGTATGGGTGTATAATACACTTTCAAGGCATTCTATTATTGTTCTATATTTCTTATTGTACCATTTATTTTGTGATCACATTTTGATAAATGAAGTGTTGTTATTTTCTTATATAATAGACATAATGAAAATGGTTTGCTATGATTAATCTCTGACGTTACTATTTTATCCGTATAAAATTCTTCTTAAAATCATTTGATTTCTTTATATCATTTTCTTTGATTATTTCGTTGATTCGAATTTTTCTTTGTTCTTTTTATCTGTAATACACTTATTAAACTGACTTATTTTTATTCATTTTTCTAATTCTTATTGTTGAAATATATTCTTTGAATAAGTATTAATTTCTTCTTCTCTTTTAATAAATTTTTTTTTATTCTATTTCACATTCTTTATGAAAATTGTCCAATTGGTTTCTCTTTTTAATTATGTTTCATTTTAT
>NW_008577320.1:886-1725 GCF_000257125.1 Entamoeba nuttalli P19
ATTCTATTTTACATTCTTTATGAAAATTGTCCAATTCGTTTCTCTTTTTAATTATGTTTCATTTTATTCATTTAATATAAGTTTCATGTTTTTTCTAATGTATTTAAATGAATGTATGTCTCTAACTATCATTGAATAATATCATATACCCTCTTTATTATAATCCACATTTAATTTATATGTTCATTTTCAATACAATTTTCATTCACTTCTAATAGCTTACTATAGTTGTGTTTTAAATTGCAGTTATTAAAAACATATTTGATATTAAATCAATACAAATTATTATTATATAATTTCTATAAGTATCATTATTTATATTCTCAATTTTATTTTCATTTGGCACATTCTTGTTTAATTCTTTATTAGAATTTTATTTATATTGAATAATGATAACTGTTTATGAAAGTTCAAATGAGTTTAGTATTTTGAACCAAATACTTATATATCATTACACTAGTCATTCCTTTGTAGTTCTCATATTTCTCATTCATTAATATCGTTTATTTAATTAATTTATAAGTATGTATTTACATTCTTAAATATCATAGTGTTTATTTTCAGTATATTTTTTTATTAATTTTGTAAATATACTTTTGACTTTACTCTATTCTAATTTTTATTCTATTCAATTATTTTTAATTAATTGTTTTATGACTTTATATGATATTTTATTTATAAAATAACATGTATTACATTCAATTAATCTTTATTTTATCTTTTATTAGAACAATGAATCATTCTTTTATCATTTATTTAATAGTTTCTAATATACTCTCCAGTGTTATGATTTGTTACTTTTGAACTAACCTTTTTACTCTTTGTTTTTATATGTTTTT
>NW_008577321.1:0-318 GCF_000257125.1 Entamoeba nuttalli P19
AATTAGTTAATAAAGTATTAATAAATTTTTCATCTGTTCTTTCTTGTTTATCAAAGACTAATAACATCATTGAGCTTGTTTTTTTTTAAAGAATAATCTTTTTGTTTAACATATTCTTTAGGTTTTTGTAGGAAAATGAGAAAAGAACTTCTTTGTTTTATTTCTTCCTGTTAATGTCTCTCAACCTTCTTCTGCATAATTCTTCTTTTTAATCCTTTGTTTGATATTTGATTTAATTTTAATAATCTTCCTTATTTTATGAATGAGAAAAGAGAGCATTTGCTTCCAACTATATTATTATGATTAATTTCTTTTAGT
>NW_008577322.1:0-4175 GCF_000257125.1 Entamoeba nuttalli P19
TTAACACTTAATTAACTAATTTTTATTATTATTTTAAATTAATGATGTTTATAGTGTTATATTGAACAAAGAACAAAAAACTAATAAAAAGTAACTGAAAAAAAAAATAAGTTGTTATGTCTAAACGAAATATTATTGAGGTTGAGGCTAAAGATTTAGATACTAACTTTATTTCACAAAATAATGTTCACATTAAAACTAAAGCAAAAAGTGTGAAATTACCAGGAGAAAGTCAGTTTGTTAATTTTTTCTATCTTTAAGTTTATTCTTATCAATTAGAAAATCAGGAATTATTATATGGATGACAGAAGGAGAAACTACATTTTTACATGTTTTGAAATATGAAAATGAAAAATTGACCGAATGTTTAAGAGCTTGGAATTATAAAGGAAATGTTATTGATGTTTATTTAAGCGAAAGGCTTCCATTTACTATTACTGTATTAACAGCAAATAACATCGCTTATAGAATTACTGCTTCAAATCAAGATCCTACTACACCATTAGTTGAAAAAATTGATGTTGGAACAGTTAAACCTTCACAGATTAGATGCTTTGATACTGATAAAACAAGAGAATTGGTGTTAATTCTTGACAAACAGATAAGAAAATACTACCAAACTTGGGACTCAATAAATGAAAGAACTAGACTTAAGGAAGAAGAGGATAAGATTCAAGAGGAAAGATATGAATTTAGTAAGGAATTTCAAATTGATGACTCGTCATTATTTGAATGTAATTGTAAGTATTTTATAACAAGAATTAATGACTCAAATCTACCTCGTCCTTCTTTAGGGATGCTAACAGCAAAATATTTTTTAATGTCTAATTCTTTTGCTGGTGTAGAAATTAAGTCTTGGGATGATAATAAATGTATTATTAGACAAAATGTTACGCCAAAACAACTTTCAAAAGTTTCAATTGATAATTCAGCAAAGTATTTAGCAGCTGTGGATATTACTGGAACATATTGTTTTATATATCAAATAGAAAAATCAGAGTTAATTCCATTTGGTACTTACTATCGAGGACAGTCTCAATCTCAAGTACAACAACTCTCATTTTCTCATGATTCAAAAATAGTTATATTTGTATCTTCTAAGTCTATTCGATTTATTCCATTACCTGGGTCTGCTTTAACCTTAGGTACTTATATAGATGAGCAGTCAATTTGTTGTTTTTCTTCACCAACAAGTCAAACTATTTCTGTGTGTGAAGTAAATAATGGGAATGAGTCAAATTATATATTTATTGTTGTTACTGAAAACTCAATAGTCCAAATTACTTTTGAACTCAAAACTGGAAGAATAGAAAATTATCATATTAAAGAATTTGAAGGTTTAATTCAAATGATTAAGTCTCTATCACAAATTGACATTCGTAGCGAAAAAACCACAAAACGTGAACGTTTTTATTTCAACTATAATTAAATCAATGATTTTAGTCTTTATTCCATTTCATGACTATTTTCCATTACATAATCATAGACTAAATCAGCTATTTCAATAAGTTCATAACTACTTGAAGATTTAGAAATAAATTTTGAAAGAATAAGTGACTCTTCACTAAGACCAATCCTTCTCATCCATTCAATTCCATCTTGAAGATAATTTAATGACTTAAATTGCAAAGTAGCTATTTGTAATTTGGATATTAATTGTTTTGATTCCATTATGAAAGAGTTTTTATTTTGAATGGCTAAGTCAATATCCTTTCGTAGAACTAATTTTATTGGAACTTCAATTAATGATGTTGTACAATTTTCCTCTCCTTGTAAAGTATGACATTGATACTCCTCATAAAAAATAGATTGTTTAGTTATTTCTGGTTTAGACTTACTTATAGTTATCTCAAAACTTCCTGTTATCTGAGCTTGGTATTTATTTGGTTCTCTTTCTAAATAAATAGTCCCAATAACTTCTTCTGGAAGAGAAAAGTCAAGTGTTCCACGTAATTCACATAAACGAGTTGTATTTGAAGGTAGAGTGATATTAACATAAAGAGTTTGATTAAGTTTATCTGTCAAAATAGGGATAGACTTTTGTATATAAGGATTAAATAATGTATAATGATCATGCCTTCTAGTAGTAATTGTGTACTTATCAAGTTTTTTGTTTTTTAATACATTATGAACATCAACAGTAATTACACTCCAATCTTTAAAGTCTGGACTTTTTCTAATCACATCCTCGAAATATCCTATTAAAAAACTTGAATATAACAATTGTCCTTTTTTGAGTGGAAGAATATTTTTAAGGTATTGAATAATTTCAGTATAAAACTCTTCAAGAGTAGATATAATATTTTTGTGGGATGTAACTAAACAAAATGGAATTTTATTTTTCTCACTAAAATCTTCTTTATTTGCAAGAATTTCATCTAATTTTTTACCACACTTAAAAACTTCTGTTGGAGATGAATCTTGTCGTGTAATAAGTTTTCCTAGTTGAATTTGTCTATCTATTCTACCTTTATTAAATACTTTTCGTTCAGTCTCTAAAAATAATCCATCTTTCCATTCATAAACTGATACTGTAGTTATCATACTACTTTCTATTATAATTACAGAAGTTTGATTAACTTTGGCATATGTTTGAATAATTCCAGATTGAAGAGTCATAAATGAAATATTGAAATAGTTTTGAAGAACCATCATTTGAGAAGGATAAAGAAAAGGGACTAAGAAATAAGGACTTTCGTTTTGGGCAAAGATTAGATTTGATAATGTAACTAATGCTGATAAAGGATGGATTTGAGAGACATTAAAAACAATAGTATCATCTTCTTCATAAGGGATTTTCGTTTTTTCTAATAACTGAAAACAATGTGGGTTTTTTGTTAGTGTTGTAACGAAATTTATACCATCATATTGTTTCCCACTAAATTCCATTTCAGTTATTCTGTCCTTATCATATAAATATTCATCATCAAGATAAGAAAAAGCTGAACAAATGGAAAGTATAACCATCAAAAAATACCATTTCATCATTCTTGTTTATCAAATATATTTTTAAGTTTTTGTTTTAATTTCTGTTGTATATTCTATATGACATAATAAGCCTCACAACCTTATATATAGAATAGATAGCATTATCGATTTCTAGTCATTTAAAGTTCTGTAACTTCTTTTTGATGTAGTTTTATTTCTCAATAAATGAGCTCACCATCAAGTTATGAGCCTTTTGTTCTTGGTTTTGGTTCATCATCAAGTAGTTATTCTAAGTCAGGACTTTTATTGCCTCAGTCAAAAAAAAGTAAACAAACACAACTAATCAATGAAAGTACACCAACACAAAGTGATACCTCTTCAACTACTATAAAAACTAAAACACCTCAGTTACCACGTTCTTATGAAAAACACCAAAATTATCAATCTCATTCTCAAGAAAAGACAATAGAATATGATTTTGTTGATACAAGTTATCAACCTTTACTTAGTACACAACAAAGAAATATATTACCTGCTCCAAGTAACTCATTAAAAACATCAAATAGTTTTAGATCTTCTGTTAGTAGTGAAAAACAACAAACATACGTTGAATTGCTAGAAGTTCAATTAAAGAAATATGAAGAAATTCCATGGATTAAAGAACTTAGAAAAGAACACCGAGAAAACGAATTAACAAATATCCTTGAAAGTATGTATGAAGAGTATTGTGGAATGGTCAATAAATGTGCACTTTTAGAAACAGAAAATATTCAATTAAAAAATGAATTAAAAACAATAAAACAAATTCATCAATTATTAAGTCAATATTCATTACTTCACATTCAAAGATCTAATACATTCCTTGATGAATTAAAAGAAGAGATTGAAAGAAAAAATAATGAGAATAAAAACTAACTAAAATTTTAATCGTAAAGACTTATTTATTATCTTTTTAATAATATCAAAAAAAAAAAAAAAACAAGAAATTAAGGAGAGAAAATTTGTTTTTTAGAACAACAGATTTTTTCAAAAAAAAAAAAGAGAATTAAAAAGAATGAATATTCCATCAATTAAACTAACTTCATAACCTCTAAAATTATGTTAAAATAATGTGAAGAAAAATTGGTTTATAGATCTTTAAAACCAAAAAAAAATAAAAATAAATTGAATAAAATCTAATTAAAAATTCTTAAGAAAATTTTTTAGTTTTAACAAAAAAAAAAGAACTACAAAGTTCAGTTGGTATG
>NW_008577323.1:0-1738 GCF_000257125.1 Entamoeba nuttalli P19
CAATTAATTCTTTTGCTTGAAATAATGCAATGAAGATAGTGAAAAGAATCATTATTATTATTAATTAGTACCTTTCTCATTCATAAACAAAATCAAATACCATGTATTTCAAACAAAATTAATATTTTATTTATGTTAAGTGTTATATTCATTTTCTTCTTTCTTTTTTATCAAAGTATAGTGCAAAAATTAAATTTTGTTAATTGTTATAAATAAAATACATGTTATAAAAATATCACATTTTATTCTTTTTATTTCATTCTTACTTCTTTTGTTTCTTTTCATTCATTTTATTATGAATTTCTTTCTCTACTCATAACTTTTTAACTACTTTTCTTTCTTTTTTATTCTTTTTGTTTATTGAACGAATGATTATTATTTGTTTTGATTCTTTTCTGGTATTTTACTGTTTCTGTTCAATTTTCTCTCCATTTTTCTTTTTGTTTTATTAGCATAATGATTTTTCATTAACTTCTTGATTTTATTACGTTTCTAGATTTCTAACATTATTTCATGAATCTATTAATCATTTTTAGAGTGAAATTCATAACCATAAAAAACAAACAAATTCCATTTGTATATTATTTACATTAATTTTTTCATTATCTTCAATTGAGTGATTATGACAATGATTTAGTTTTTATATAATAAATAGATGTGTTGTTTTATTAATGAATGCTTTAATAATGTTATTCTGTGTAATAAATCAACAAATCCCAACAAAATTGTTTCTTTATTTTTAAATATTTTTGTTATATTTTTGTTATATATTACAAAATATTATATTTTATTCAAAACAATGATATTATTTTATTCTCTTAATTTATTTTATTTTGGTTTTTTATCCATTTCTACATTATTAATAAATATTATTTTTATCTTTTTATCATTTACATTTATAACTATTATATCATTTATTCTTATTTGTTTTATCTTCTATATAAATACATTGTTTTTATGATTCATTCATTGTTATTGATTATTTCTTGTTTCAATTCATTGTTTATTTCTTTATTTTCTATTCTTCTTTTGTTTTTATCATTCTCATTTGTATTATTGTTTATTTACAAATATCACATCATTTTATTTCTTATTTGATGTAATTATTGATTTGTTCATTTCATATGAATATATTATTTTCTTTCATTATTTTCTTTCATTATTTTCATTTTTTATACTCATATTCTTCATTATTTTATTTATTATTTTCTTATCACATCATTCTCATTCTATTTTATTACTTTATTATCCATTTTCATTTATTAATATATTTCACTCATTCATTTTTATCATCTCTTCTATTTTATTATTGTCAATCAATAATACATTATTATTGTAATTATTTATATTCATTGTTATTTATTATTTCATCATTTTGTTATTATATATCTTATTTTCTTCAATTACATTGTTTATTTATATCAATATTAACTCAATATTCTATTTGAATTATGATATTTATCTTTAAAACAATTGCAATTCATTTGTTATAAATGTGAGAAATATGAATGAATAAATTATAATTATTCTTTCATTTGTTGTTATAATTACAACATTGATATTTAAATATATTTCTTCATTCAATTGATTTTATTCTATTCTTATGTTAATGAATAGAATTAATACATAAAAATATAAAACAAAACAAATACATAATTCAACCAACATAACTACTTGATGAAAAATTAAAAAGAAAATGAAATTAAAAAGAGGAATTAAACAATGAAATATTACAAAT
>NW_008577324.1:0-2470 GCF_000257125.1 Entamoeba nuttalli P19
CCAAGTCAATAAACAAACTAATGATTTCTTTATGAATGGGATTAGAACAATGAAATTAAGTAATACTGATTTATTGAATTTGTCTATGGCAAGTGAACCAAATAATTAATTTTTTTGGTTCAATGTTGTTTCTGTTTAGTTTAAATAAAAGTTCAAAACACTAATAATCAAACACAATATCAATGATAAAATATGAAAGAACTGAATATTAGAATATAAAGAACAAAGAGGTTCTGATATTTGGTATATCCATTAATTAGCAACCTGTTTAATTAAGTCTAATAATGGTTGTGCAGGTGGAGGGGATTGTGCTACAATAAAAGGATGCCATAATAATGTTACAGCATCTGGTCTTTGATTATAATCAATAACAAGACATTGTGCGACAAAATCAACCAATTGAGTTGTCCACAATTTTGGATTTTTAAATGAAGGAGGTTTATTTTCAATAACACTAAGTAATTGGTCAAAACTAGTGACATGTCTGTTTGGTGGATTTCCTTCTGCCATTTCAATAACAGTAATTCCTAATGACCAAATATCTGTTTTATTATTATAGAATGATTTTTTGATTACTTCAGGTGACATAAATAAAGGACTTCCAATAAAATCTTCTGCTTTCTTATTTTCATTCTCTTTATATTGTTGAGATACACCAAAATCAGCTAATTTCACTTTACCTTCATTTGTAAGTAAAATATTTCCAGCTTTAATGTCATGATGGATAATTTTAATACTGTGAAGATAAACTAATCCTTTTAATGTTTCATTTAATACATAACGGAGTTGTTGTTCATTTAAATTTTCCATTGTTTTCTTCATAAGATCTTTAACACTTCCAACACCACACATATCCATAAGAATCCATAAAGTGTTTTCATCTATTTTAATAGTTCCATAATAACTTACAACATTAGGTGATCTACATTTCTTTAATATATCAATTTCACTTTTTAATGCATCAGTTTGTTGTTTAGTAACAGTTAAAATTTTAATAGCCATTTCAAAGTTTGATTGTCTATGAACTGCATGATAAACTGTTCCAAAACTTCCTGTTCCAAGTACTTCTTTCAAACAGAATATTTCATTTGGATCAGAACCAGAAGTATCCCATTCTAAATCAAATGTAACATGTTGAAGATGTTGGACATTGGTTGGTGCACCTGTACATTCTCTTTGAATTAAATCAGCCCAAATTGATAATTCTTTACTATCATTTGAAGTGAATTGATACTCACCTTCACTTGTTTTAATTTCAAGGATATTTTCACCTTTATTTGTATGTGTTAATTGAACTCTAGCAAGTAATAGATCAAAACAACCAAAAGGAATATTTTTATCATTTTCTGGTTTACAATTAAAATAAAATAATTTATTTTTTGTTAATATACACCATCTTTTCTTTTTTGTTTGCATTTTCTTTAATTTTTCTTTAAAGAGAAATCCTTCTTTAACAATATTCTTTTTATCTTTATATTCATCAGTAATAAACGAGTCTACATAAATATCTCTTCCCATCATTTTAACAGTATCAGTTAGCATTGACTTCCATTTTTCATATTCTGATGAAGTATTAAATCTAATAGATTTTCTATTATTTAAATGAACAAATGTAAATTCTTTTTCTGCAGCAACTGTTAAAACTTTTGATTCATGAATATAAAATTCAAATAAACTTTCAGACTCTGCAGGTGAATCGAAACAAAAAATAGTCCCAGAATTCATCATTAACCATGCTTTTTTTGTTTTATTAATTGTAACAATACTAAAATCAGTAGATTCTTGAATCATTTTCATTGCTACTGTACTAATTAAACATGTTTGATGTTCTACAAGAACTTTTCTCCAACTAATATATTCTTCTTCACTTTCACAACTAAAATGATAACAGTCTGGTTTATTTTCATATTGAAAAACAAATTGTTTTTCTCCATCACTTCCTAAAAATTGAATATATGTATCTTTTATTTGCATTTTTCCAATTGGAATTTCATCTTTAGGATTATTATAATAAAATAAGAATCCTCTACATAAAACAACCCATCTTCTTTTCCATCCACTAACTTTAGATACTTTCTTTTTTAATAAAAATCCTACTTTTTCACTATTTAAATATATTTGATGATAATCTTTTTCATGTGGAGCTACTCTTGATAATCTTGCCATAGCCATTGGTTTATTTAGTGCTTTAATTTCTATTTCATCTCCATCATCAATTCCATAAAAATCAATTACATTATTTTCTACTAATCTAATTCCATCATTAAAACAACTAAATTCATATTTCTTCTGTTCATTTGTTAATCCTCCTTTAATTTGTGCTAAAATATCTCCAATTTTAGTATGTTTAGTTACTTGTTTATCAAACCTTAGTGTATGACTGTCTATCATTAATACAACTTTTACTGACAATGGTTTAGGAGGTTCGCTCATGCAATTTCTGTAAGATCTAATATTTTTATCTCTTTTT
>NW_008577325.1:0-7787 GCF_000257125.1 Entamoeba nuttalli P19
TTTCTTTTTTAAATTTTTTAAATTAAAAAATTTTTCAAGAGTATTCTATTTATAGTTTCCTTTACGATTTTTATTCTATTTTTATCTCTTTTTTTTTAAAAAAAATTAAGAAATTTCTAAATTTATTTTTACAATTTTCAATTTTTTTTAAATTATAATTAATAATAAAAATTAATTATAATTAAACTATAAAGAATATCTACAAATAAAAAATTGAATTTGTTAAACAAAACAATCATTGAAGAGGACGTTCCATAACCATTCTATTTTCATCTCCTTTTTTAGTAAAATTTAAGCTACAAGGAGTACAATAATATTCATCAGGATTAACTCCTTTTTTCCAATCACTACTTTTCTTCCCACAAATACAACAAGTTTTTTCTTGAAGAGCAGCAATTCTAGCAGACCGTTCTTTTTCCAAAGCTTCATATTGAGCTTGTTGTTGTTGTTTAATTTTTGCTTCTAATTGAAGAATATGATCAGCACTATAATTGCTGAATGCTTGTTTTTGGAATTCATTAAATATATCCATTAATCTTTTTCTAAATGAAACTAATTCTTCATGTGTTAAATCTCTTGAATATAAAATTGTTAATATTTCTAATGATAATGTTTTTATTTTGGTTGGAAATTGTGGATTATCTTCAGCCATGTCTCTCGATATTTACTAGATGATTTTGATTTTAGAGTGCTTTTATACGACAACTCATAAAAATTTCACTTTTTTATCTTTTTTTGCTTCTATTAATAAAACTATTCGTTTTTAATATTTTTTTTATAGTTTAAAAAAACTATAATAAATTAATTCTTCACTTTTTTTATAAAAAAAAAAAAGGGTTTTGTTTCAAAATAAGAAAACAAAAATTAAAACAAAAAAAAAAGAAAAGAAAAGTTATTGGATTAGATTTTTTTATTTATCATTTTTGTTATATTTCATAGAGGAAGAGAGAAACTAATAATATTTAAAGTCATTAATAAAGAAAATAATTGATGAATAAATAAAATAAATTATTGGTATAAAAGATTGAGTTTTAACTAGATATATAGTTTAACAATACTATTAAAATTAAAAGAGAATAAAAAAACAATTTATGTTAGTAATATTTTAATCTTAACTAGTATTTGTTAATTGGAAAAGAAGTAGTAATGATACAGAAAGTACGTCCTATGAATTATAATGAATGGCCATTAGTTAGTATGTGGATATCTGTAAGTGACTTATTTGAAGATATTGATATTAATAAATTTAAAAGAAATTTACCTCATGTACTTAAACAATATACTCCTTTTAAACTCTTTGCAAAACTAGAAAAGGTTGATATAAATGATCAAATGGACATTAAAAAAACTCCATTTGGTTCAAAAGATGCTAATGAACAATATTGGTGGTATAAAGCAACTGATGAATGGTTAATTCAAAATGAAGAAGAATATTTAAAGGAAGTTCCTTTTGAAGATAAAAGAGAAATTCGTTTTTCAAATAAGAACCTTATGACAGCATCAGGTCTTTTATATTACATTGAATGGAGTCAAAAAGGAAATCTATTTAGAATAGAACTTTTTACTTCACATACTCTTTGTGATGGTAGAACAATATTTAATTGTTTTGATGTTATTAGAAGTGTAATTACTGAAGAAAAATGTACTTTTGAAGATGACCCACTTCTTGATTATGATGTTACTTCATATTATTCATTAACACAAGACCAATTAAATTCTATACCAGAAGCATGGCATTTAGAAGAAGGTAGATGGTATCCAGACACTGGATTTGATGATAATGAAAATATATGTCAAACAGTATCATATTGTTATAATAATGTAAATAAATTTTGTCACAAATATAAAGTTGGTGTTCAGTCTATTATCAATACTTGCCAAACACGTGCTTTTAAAAAATTTTATAATTTACCTGATAATACTGAAATAATTATTTGGTGTCCTACTGATACTAGACATTCTTCATTTGCAAATGATCCAATTAAAAAAAGACATTTTTATGTAAATAATGGTGGTAGTTTTATTAGAACAAAAGGATATGGTGATATGTTAAAAGATATTATTGAAGGAGATAAAGCAGTAAAAGAATATACAAAAAGATATGACTGTTGTTTAAATGTAATTAATCAAGCAAAAGGATTATTAGACCGTCTTCCTTCAGTCTTTAATAAATCTCTTATTGTATCTAATATTGGATCTATCAGAGAATTTGCTCATCCAGAATTTGCTCTTTATTACCTTTTTAATAAAGATACATATTGTATTAATATGTATTCATTCCATAATGATGAAACAATTTATTTCGTATATGCTAGACCAAGAAAAATAAATTCAGAGTTATTAGACTTAATGTTAAATGAACTTAATAACATTATGAAATTTATTAATTCAATGGTTGATTGATGAACATTTATTGTTTTTTTTTATTAAATTAAACCTTTCAGTTATACAGGCAATTTGATAATTAATATAATTAAATAAACTTTCAACATAAAATAATCAAAAGATATTTAATGAACTTTAAATATTAAAAAGTACTTCTTTAGTATGAATAAAATTGATGAAGAATATCAAAAAAAAAAATAAAATAAATAAATAACACAATTAATAAATTTATTTAGGATTTGTTTTTAAGAAAGAATTAATTGCTTCAGCAACATTTCTTTCACTAAGAAAGTTTTTTTGTGAAGGAAGAGGAGTAGTAAAATCTTCTAATGGAACAGGAACACCATTCCATATATATCCTTTGAGTGGGTCTATTTTCACTGAATCTTGAATTCGTTCATAGAAATCAATAACACTTGCCATAATATTATCGATACTATTGCAAATTACACCACTTAACGTTGGAGCAGGATAAATGTTAGTTTCACAAATAAAAAATGCATACTAATATAAAGTAAATAAGAAACTATATAAATAAGTGATATTAAATACTGATTAAACAAACTTTAATTGTTTCTTTCATTTCTTGGTTTTCAACTCTAACAATTAAATATATACTTTGTTTACCTTCTCGTTTATATTCAAATACTTTAAATGGATGAATTTTTTCTAATGAATATTCTTCAGGTGAAAGACGAATATCACCACCAGTTTGAGCAAAAAAATTAGTTTCACTAAAATAGAGAAATGCAGTTTCTTTATCAGGAAGTCCATTAGTAGGATAAAAGTCAGAAGGACTTTCAAACATAGTAAATTGAGGTTCTTCTCTTTGCATTCAATAAAATGAAAAATAAAGATTTTTTTTAAACAAAACAAACCTCATGGAATTAAGAAAAAAATGGTATTAAAAGAATAAAAATAAAATTAACTCAAGTAAATTAAGACAATCATTTTGTATGACCATCAATACTCTCTCGAATATCTTTTAAGAATTTCTTTAAATTACCTGCTTTAGCAGGAATTTGTTCTAAACTATCAGTAATATATTTACTAACATCTTTATATTTAGAATCAAATGTAATACCAGTATCAACAATACCACGAATTAAAGTATTCATAACTAATGCAATTTTTAATGCATATTTTTGTTCTGAATGTTCAACAATTACTTTCATCCATTCTTCAATATGTTTATTTAACATTTCAGCAATTTCTCCATAATTTGTTTTATTATTAGCTTTCTTTAATAAGAAATAACTGAAGTCTAATGCCACAATTCTTAAATACATATTTGATGTTTTCATAGCTCCAATAACACATACTTTAATAACATCAGTTCCTTGAAGTAATTCTGATCTTTTCATATTAACAACAACAGCCTTAAATGGTAAACATCGTTTCTTATTAAATTCTCTTTCAATTTGTGAAATGAAATACTTTTTAACTTCACCTGCAAGTAAAGCATATCCTTTTTCTACATATTTAATATAAAATCCTAATGCCCTTTGAGCAATAAGAGAAGTTTTTTGTTTAATAAGTAATTCACTAAAAATAATAAATTGTTCTTTCATATATTCATCAGTAATTTCTTTAGTAATTGGAGCGTGTTTACTAATTCCTTCACAGATTTTACATAATCGTTCATAAATTAATGAAAATCTTGATTTATTATAAAGATTACCTGCACCTTCAATAAGAAGTGGAATAAACTCAATAAATTCTTTATTATTACACTCTGCTTTACAAAAAGTTTCAAGTAAATCACAAACCCTAAATTGGAATTGGACCTGTCGTTGTTCTTTTGTTTCTTTTTTCTTTTTCTCCATTTCTTTCATCTTTTTATGAATTAAAATTTCTTCTTGTGCATCTTCATTTTCAAGTAAATCAAATACATCAATTTCTTTCTCTTCAAGGTCTTCATTTTTATTTTTTTCTTTTGGTTCTTCATTTTTATTATCTTTTTCATCATCTTCTTCAATAACTAAATTCTCTTCACAATTAATTACAGCGTCAATAACATTTTTAATACATTTTCCAATTGTCTTAAGTAATTCCTTCCATACTAAATTAACTAATCCTCTTATTTGACTTTCTGTTCTTCCTAATAATCCAATTAATACATCAATTAATACTTCTTTAGCTTCTTTATCATTTTCATTAGTTGCTAATGAAGATAATGCTTTCATAGTATCATTTAATACTTCAACACTTTCTTCATTTTCATTATCAATATCTAAAACAAGGAAATATAATAATAATTGGAACACTGGTTTCTTTTCATTTTTTTTAATAGCTTTTTCAAAATCTTTTGGTATTTTATTGTCTTCTTGTTGTTTTTTAAATTCATATAAAACAGTAAAATTACTTAACATTTCTGCTATATAATCTTTATTATGTGTTGTCATAGATAATTGAAGATATCTTTGAGTAGCACTTTCATTTTTAATTAATTTGTGAAGATATTCATGAGGATATTTATGTGCAATAGCATATAATAAAGTTAATATCTTATCATGTGTTTCTTTATTGATGTTAGGAGCTAATGCAATGTAAACTATCATTTCAAGTAGCCAAGTAATATTAGCTTTTTTATCAAAAAGAGTAATAATTAACTGAATAAATTTATCACTTTCTTCTGGTTCAAGAAGTTTAGATAAACGAGATATAGTTTTAACACCAGCTATTTGATCAAAATAAATACTTCCTCCATCTCCAATAAGATTTTTAATTATATCAAATGCATAATTAGTACTTTGTCCAATAACTGTTAATAAATGTGCTACAACTTTCTTTAATGGATGTCTTCTAACTAATGAAATTGCAAGTAACAATTTAACAAATTTGGGTTGTAAAACAATATTAATATCTTCTTGATTAAAGTCTTTAAAACATTGACTTAAGGCCATAAAGATTGAGTAACAAATACGTTCTCCTTTACTCATTGGAAGTAGAACTTCTTCCATTAATTTTTTAAATTGTTTTTCTTTACGAGAATATTGAATTAAATAATGTAATAATGGTACTTGAGAAGTACCACTTGTCTCACATGCTGTTTTAAGTGCTAAATGAATAGCACTAATACCATCTTCACTAAACAATCCTTTTTCAAAACATGATGGAATGGTAATTTTAATTTCAAGTGCACTTTGAAGACACACAAGACTAACATCAATTGGAAGAATAGACTCTTTAGTCACTTGTTTCATATGTTCATTTATAGAAGCAATAATAAGACTTTTAATATTTCCTTTTGAATTCTTAATTAATAAAATAAGTGCCTCAGTTGTTACTTCACAAAGATATGACTTCTTATTAGCAAGGAAAAATAAGGTTTTCATTATATATTCTACAGTTTCTGTTTCATTAACTCGTTGTGCTTTAATTAAAGCCAAACAAGTACATAATCTTCCAAAGAGTACATCTCTTAATGCTTGACGAGCATTACCAGTAGTAGTAAATGTGGATGTAGCAATATCTACAACAGAACTCTCTTGGATAGAGGGGAATGTTTGAAGAAGTAAAATTAAACATAATAAATTTCCATCACGAGCACAGTCGTGTGATGAACCTAAACTCTTAATTAATCTATTCAATGAATAAACCATAACTTCACTATGTTCACCATTTTTAATTTCACTCTCTGCTTTTTTAAGAATGGTGATAATTGATTGAGCAGCACTAATTCGAATTTGAGGATCAAGAGAAGCGAGTTCAATAAAATAGTCAGATGTTGTGGACATATCAATAATTCAATCTAGTTAGATTTAAAGATAACCACTTGTTAGGGTTAGTTAAATAACACAATAATAAAATAAATGTTATAAAAAAATAAATATTTTTATAAAAAAAAAACAAAAAATAGAAATAAAAGAAGAGATGAGGGGGTTTTAATTATGTTTTTTGAGAAGAGAGAACATGATTAGGGATTTGAACTGCTTTTTCTTAATGAGCGGTGTAAAAAGGAAGAGAGGCATAAGAAATGGAAAAAAGAAGATTGCTGCTCTTGAAATAAATCAGACAACAATAGATTGTTTTTTTGGCTCAAAAAGAAAAAAGAGAAAAAGTCGAGCGATAATAAATGTTGATAATGAAAAAGAAAAAACAAGAAGAACAGAAGATGTGTTAATTGGAAATTGGATATTAAAAAAGAAAAAAGAAGCACAAAATGGAGAAAGAATAAAAAAAAGATGTTGTGTATTATTAGAATATATTTCATTTGAATTAAAAAATATTTGTGGAGAATTAAATGTATTATGGAAAGAAACAACAATTGAAGAATTATGTCAAGAAACACAACGTGGACAATCAAAAGATGATCCAATTGATTTAGAAGAAATACAAATTACAGTTTATGAATTTGATATTGAAACAAAACAACAATTAAAAATGTTAACAACACAATTAAAATATTTAAGTCAAATATTTGTTATTAGAATGAATGAATTATTAATAACAGATATGACATTATTAATTTCAGAATGTGAGTTATTTATTCCAATGAAAGATGGAATTGAATATATGATGTTTAAACTTAACTCATCTATTAAAAAAGATAAAATAAATTTAAATAAACCTCAAATTAAAAAAATATTTGATATCTTTTCATTTATTAAAGAACCAATTTTTTATATAATTCAATGTTTATATCTTATTCAAAATGGACTTTGTCAATTCTGTCTTGACTCTGATATTATTCAACCTTTTCAATTAATTAAACGCTTTTATTCTAAAACTGCAAATGAACAAGAAATGTTAATATATTCTATTGGTAATGATGAACTTAAAGATTTGGTTTATTGGTATTGTTTATTTAATGAACCTCTTGACCGTCTTCATTATATTTATACAAATTTTTGTTATTCTGATATCTTTGATTCTATTAAACCAAGTTATAGAACTGATCTTATTAATGAATTAAAGGCAATGCATTCTATTATTCTTCCTATTTATTGTTCTTCTAATTCAGTAAAGAAATTACATTATATCTCTTCTAAACAATCTCAATTTAAAATGAACATTGATATTAAAGAAAAAATTAATAACATTTTACCTTCTTCCTCTAAAACATTTGTTTCAAGGAATCAGTTTATAGAAAATGTATTTCCTTTTATTCTTCAGATATTAATAAATTGTCAAATTAACTTTTCATCAAAAAATGATAAGTTTAGATTTAAACAACAATTTTTGGATCTTAAAGTTGATGGAAAGTCTTGGAGATTGCTCATTCAAAATAGTCCTTTTCAGTCAGTTGTTAACCAACTTACAGAAACTCGAAAAAAATTTATATTATCTTTTTTTGATTATTAATGTAATTGAATATGAGATTTCTTGTTTTGGGATTTAATTTCTCTTTTTTTATTTATAAATGGTAATCTCTGTAATTATTTTATTTTTAAAGTCCA
>NW_008577326.1:0-2809 GCF_000257125.1 Entamoeba nuttalli P19
TTCTTTACAAGACACTAAGGTTTTACACAATAGCCATTGCATTAGAATTTATTGTATTTCTTCATTGGAAAAGGATGTTATTAAAAAATAAAGAAATTATATAAAAAATGATATAAAATCAAATTATATGAATTACTTATCTTATCAAAAAAAGGATTAAAGATAGTTATATGATGTTTTTGACTTAAAAATTAAAAGAAATTTTCAAGGGTAAAGCACCAATATTAATATAGCTTTCTATTCCCACTGCACAAAGAATAAAATGTCTTTGCCGTTGTAAGGAAAGCAGAAATAATAATAATGAGATAGGGTATTTAAGATGAATATATAGTATAATGAAGAAATAAAGAAATAATAAAATTATTGAATTAAATAATAAAAATAAACCAAAAATAATTAATGAAAGAAAAAAACATATTAAATTTATTTATTTGGATGAATAAATGGAAATGTTTCATTATTTTGAGTAAGTAAAGAACTTTCAGAAGAGTCATCATCTTGAATATTCTGGAAATGAGGGAATGGATCATATGATTTACTCTTTGGAATATTCCAAAACAATACAATAAGACAAGTTAATGGAATTATTTCCCACAAAGTCATTAATACACATTCCATTAATTGAGCAAATAAAGTTACAACAACAAAATTATTTTCACAAATAGATGATGGAGTTTCTGCAGAACATAATAAAGAAAGAAGTGACCTTCCTTCAATAGAACTAATTAAATCATAAATAAAACGAGTAGAAATAGTTAAACAAATAATAATACCAGCAATTCCCATTTGAATTGGACTTGGATGAGATTGTTCAAGATCATGAGAATTAATAAAAAAGATTCTAACTGAAACATAATATAAACCAACTAATAAAATAAAATATGTAATACCACTAAATGCAAATGTAGAAATAATTAAATATTTTGTTTGTTCAAATACTAACATAATATCAATTATTGATAAAGAAAGAATATGAAAGAAATTTAATAAAAGAATTATAACAATAATATTTACTTTCCAATTATTCCATTTGTATTGATGAATTAATGAAGCATAATAATATGTTACAAAAGATAAAATTGCAACCATTACAAAACTTGGTACACTAATATTAAATAAATAATTTAAATAAATAATTTAAATAAAGTAAAAATACAAACTCTGATATCATCCATTGAATTGACATTTCTATTGAATTCTCTTTTTCAAAATCAGAAAAAAGGAATAAAAAGAATGCAATCATTAAATCAACAACTCTAAATACACACCATGATAATGCAAATAAAATAATTAAATTTTGAAACCCACAAAATCTATGGCTAAAATATTAAGTTATTCACTTTAATTATTTTGTTAAATAACAAACTGGTTTTTGACTATTCTAATACTTTGTATTATACATAAAATTGCAATAATAAAATATTCAAATGCTATAACTAATTTTTGAAGTGGAAAATCATAATTGTCATTAATGTCATTTTTACTTTGTTCACTCATAACGTGTTATATTCCTTTCACAGAACAATTTTGAATTTGTAAAGAACGTAAAATCTTCTTCTTTAACCCTATAATTAAATATTAGTTTTTTTTATTATAATTTATACAATTTGTTTTTATTATTCAAAAAGGAAATGAAAAAATAGAAAATTCAATCTCTAAATACTTTTCATTTTCTTTAAAAAAAAATAAAAATTATAAAAGAACTCAAAAAAGAAAAAAATTATTAAATTTCATAAAAATAAGAAAAATGGAAAATACAAATTCAACTAATGAATTACCATACCTTCTTCATGCTAAAAGAATGTTAGAAAAAGAAAAAGAAAATGTTTGAAAAAATTTTATTAAAAAAAAATAATATTTTAATTATTTTAGATTGAAAGAAGAAATATTATTTATCAAAATATTTGTGAAGAAATGGATGCTTTTGATGCGTTAGGTGTTGGAATAGATTGCGATTATAAACAGTTTTGTGAGTCATTGAATCTTCGGTATTATTTTTTTTTTAATAAAAAAAAAAACGAATAAAAATTAAAAAAAAAAATTAATGAGCAAATTTCTTTTTAAGTTCTTCAAGCTCTTCTGGAGTATATTCATTTGGTTCATTCAAATATTCTCTCATTTCATCTGCTGTTTTTCCAATTAAATGTTTTGAAATGGAACGAGCACATGACTCAATGAGCATTGGAATCTGCATAAAAATAGCACCACGAAAAACTTGAAAAAGAACATCTCTTTCTAATTCATCACAGAATTGAACATCCCATGGTTGAAGTGGTGCATATTTAGATCTATCTTCTGGTTTTTCATTATACATATGTGGATGTTCACTATGGTATTTCATCCATCTAATAATTAATTCCATAATTTCTTTAGAGACATTAGTAATTGGAATTGGCTCATCTGCTGATGATCTTTCTTGCATGAGACTTTGGACAAGGACAGATTGGTTAGCACAATTTTCACTTACAGTGAAGGTGGTTTTATCACAAGACTCGATAATAACGTTTTGAGCAGCCATTTACTTATATATATTTTATAGTTTTTATTCCTCTTTAAATAGCAGTTTATTGAGGTTTAATATAATAATATCATTGTAAATTTAAATGGAATTAAAAATAAAAAATGACCTTTATTAAATAAGAACTAAAAAGTATTAAAGAAGAACTAATAAAATAACAAAGTCGTTCAAAAATCTGTTATTTATTTAATCGTATTTATTTTACTAATACCTTTTTTAATGCAGAACAATAACAAAGTAATTAATTAAGTATTAATATACTTTTCATCTATTCTTCCTAGTTTAGCGGAG
>NW_008577326.1:2819-41675 GCF_000257125.1 Entamoeba nuttalli P19
AAATTCTGAATAAAAAATTATAATAACAAAAAAAAAAATATTTTCACCCCTTTTTCTTATTTAAATTTTAATTTTAATTTCATTTTTTTTTATCAAAAATATTAAAAAAAAAATCAGTTTATTTTGAAATGAACGAAAAAGATGTTTTGAATGAAGAATATAACATATTACAATCACATTATTTTAATTGTATTTATTCCAATTATTTTGCATTTGCAAATCGATTTAGTTGTGATTTAACATTATGTAAAACAGTAGGAGAACATTTACGTGGTAATTTACAAGATCAATATTCCAATATAATAGTGGAAGTTCTAACATTAACCGATAGAATTCTTCCATTTATATCGATGTTAATACAATGGGAAATTCTTCATACAAATAATAAAGAAAATTTATTAAGAGGAAATAATTTATGTACAAAAGTAGTAACATATTATCTTAAAAGAACATTAAGAGGATTTGCAAGAAAAGTATTAACACCACATATTACAGAAATTATTGAAACTAATAAATCATATGAAATTGATAAAATAACATTAGGAAATACAATTGATCAAAGTATTATTAAAGAAAATCAAAATAATTTAAAATGTATTAGTATTAAAATTATTGATTCATTAGTTCAAAATGTTCATCAATTTCCAAAAGAAGCAAATACTATTTGTAATCTTATTTGGACTTCTTTACAAGGAAAATATCCTGAAGATGCTAAATTACCTTCTCAATTAGTTGGAGGTATTCTTTTTTTAAGAGTATTATGTTCATTTATTGCTACTCCTGATACAAATAATTTATTACTTCCAGGAACTAAATTAACACCTTCTTCTAGAAGAAAATTAATTTTAGTCTCAAAAACTCTTCAAGCTATTTCAAATGTTTCAACAAATTCATTCGATTCAGTTTTAGAACAAATGAAAGAAGTTCTTATTCAACAAATTCCACGTCTTCATGAATTATATAGAATTGTATCTCTTGACTCTACAATATTACCAATAAATGATTTAGTATCAAAAGATATTCCATTACGTCAATGCGATATTAATATATTTTTCTCTTTACATTATTTATTTAATCAAGCAAAAGAAAATCATTTAACTTCAAATCAAAATAGAACAGAATTAAGACTTTCTTTAAATCCAAAATATTCAAATTCTATGGTACAAATTGATTGTAATCAAATTAAAGAAGAAGACTCTAAAATTTCTCCTTCTTCAGTTAGAAAAAGAGTTTTTCCTTTAAAAACTCCTCAAAGAATTGAAAAATCAAATGACCTTTTTTCTTTAGACGTAAAACCAATTAAAAAGAAAGAAAATCTTTGTAAAATAGAAAATACTGAAGAAAAATCTAATGAAAATCAACTAAATGATTTACCTCCTTTCCTTCTTCAAAAACCTTCATCTCCAAAACTTTTACAAGAACCTTCAAAAAGAAGAAGTTATAGAAGATCATTGTATGGAGGAACAATTGATATAGATTCTTCTTATAAAGATTTATCAAATTTAATTGGACCAACTCCATTTGAACCAATAAAATCATTTAAAAAAATTGTTGAATGGGAAATACCAGAAATTGATGAAGATATTCAAAGTTTATTAGTTGAAGAAAAAATATTTTATATTGGAGGAATTAGTGATAAACAATTACCAATTATTTATTTAAATATTAAACGTCTTTGTGATACATTACAAATTGGTTCAAATGTATCTAATTGGGATAAAATCATTCAAATTGCAATGGAGAAAACAAAAATGTTTGAATTTGTTATTGATTGTAGTTGGTTTTCATTAAATTCTAATTCAAATGAATATTGGAATAAAATAATTAAAACAATACATTATATATTATCACAACCTGAAATTAAACAAAATATTTCTGTTTATTTACTTCATCCAACAAAACTAGTTATTAATTCATTTCAATCTTTATTTAAAGAAGAAAATATTCAAATTATTGACAATTATAATATTTTAGAATTAAAATGGGGAGAATCAAATACTTTAATCCCTGAAGACAGTAAAAATTTTGTTAAAACAAATCAAATTCAAATTTATAAAGAACAAAAAGGAAAAATGAATGAAGAACAATTAGTAATGAGTTTAGTTGAAATTATGAGTATTAAAAAAAATAAAATTCAATGGGAATTAGAATATAAAGATATTGATAAAATTATGTTATATGAACAAAAAATGATGAGTTATGCTATTATTCGTAGTTTTACTGAAGGAAAATTAAATACTATTCAAATTAAATTTGATACTATTACTACTAAAGATGAATTTATTAAAAAATTATATGAATCTTGTTTTTATCGTTCTATGTTAGATAATAATTGTTTAATCGTTTATGCTGAAAATATTTGTATTAAAAAAGGTAAAAAAGTTATTGGAAATAGTTGTATTCTTATGATTTGTTTAGATAGTTTTATTGTTAAAAAAGGTAATGAAATTGAATTGTCTATTGGATTTGCTGCTATAGAAAGAGTAAGTGTATTACCATATAATGATTTAATTTCTAAAATTCAAATTTGTTATAAAGATGTAAAAGATCCATTATTAAATAGTACTATTAAAGAATGGTTAATTGAAAAGAAAAATGAACAAATTAGAGAGAAATTAAATTATATGATTGAAAAATTTAATGAAACAAAAAATCAAATGTAATTGATTTTCTTTTATTGTTTATTTATTATTTCATTTTCTTTTTTATCTTTTTTCTTAATACATTTTAATTGCAATAATTCTTTCTGGAATAAAGTCATATGTAGATGTTAATGGATGTTTATCTCCATTATATTCATATGAAAATGGTTCACAAGAACTTCTCCCTATACCTTGTGTTTTTGCAATTTGTATATCAACCCCTTCACCAAATGTAATTAAAAAATCATTTTCCGCATTATATAAACAATATGATTCACCAATTTTATTTCCTTTAAAAGGAAATTTTAATTTTTGATATCTTTTATTTTTATATAATGAAAAGACAAATGCTTTAGGATCATTAGTTTCAATATTAACTTCTTTTATTCTATGAGAAATAAATCCTCCAAAAATATCTTGATTAGTTGCAATCACTATGATAAATAAATGTGACTTTTTCATGACTTTTCTTGAAAAAATTTCATTTCCTATTTCAAACCCTTCAATATCTGAATCAAAAAGTATTTCCATTCGTTTTCTTTCACTCCATTCTTCTAATGTCTTAATAATTTCTTTTTGTTTTAATTCATCATCTGAAAATGGGTAAATGGTTTGTTCTTCTTTATCACATAATTTATTTGTTGAAGAACTTTCATTAATGCTTAATGTCTTAGAAAATGTTTTACTAATAAAAGGTAATATTGGAATATGTGTATTTGAATATTCTTTCTTTACTACTTTTTGACATTGTTGTTCAAAGATATTCTCTATAATCTGAAAAATTACTTTATATTCATTATCCTCTAATGAAGTGATTCTTTGTTTTAATTCAGAAAGAAGTGTTGAAGAAATTTCCATTTTAATTTAATTAAGTTCTTTTATGTTTTTTATTCCTTTTTTTGTTTTTTATATTTCTTAAAAAATGATCCAAAAATGAATCGAATATTAGAAGTATCTTTTTTGTGCTATTTTTTTTTGGCTGTTTTAGTTTTATTGTCTGGACCGTTAGTTTTTGCCTTAGTTATACTTGTTTGAGTTATTTTTGTTGTTGACCAGACTCTCAGTTTTGTTTAATTATTTTTATTTTTAGTTTTTACAAGTGAGTTGACTACTATTAAGAGAAGCATGACCAATCTAACATATTGCACCATGACTATTTTCTAATATTGGACATAATAAACCGCTCTTGGAATGTAAATTTATAATATATATGAAACCATATCGCTGCCAATAAATAAACGACCAATTAATCTCTACAAAATACAGTTATTCAACTAAAAATTAGACAATAAAATAGAGTTATGAAAGATAAGATTAGGAAAATGAAAGAATAAAGAAGAGACAAAACAAAACATAAGAAGAAGGTAAAGAAAATAAAAAATGAAATATTATTTGAACATTAGTCAATTTCTCTTATTCATTTTATCCTTTTTCTTCTAAATTACAATAAAACTAATATCTAGTCTATATAACTCATATTCATTTTTGTTTCTTTAGAGAATTAAGTTATTAGAATAGACTTTATTGAAACTTATAGACTTAAAAATATCTTTAAAGAATCTTTAAAACAACTAAGATGGGAAATACTAATACACAACCTCTTCATGAAACAAAAGATGTTGAAGATATGTCTATTATTAAAGAAAAAGTAAACCCGCAAGTTGATATTCAAGAACAACAAATAACAAAGAATATAACTTATAAAGAAATAGAGTATCCAACTAAAAGTTGCAATGTAGTAGTTAACAATCCATATAAACGATGGTCATGTTTATTTCATTCATTCAATGAATCTGATGAACAAGAAAAACATTATACTGAACAAGGATTTGTATCAGAAAAAATGAATTATAAAGACTGTCCGAATATGAATAATTTTATTGATCATTCAGTTAAAAAATATTATGTAAAAAAGAGAGTAGATACTAAAAAAATTAGTAACAGAACCAAATCTGGACCTTCATCAAGATTTTCTCCATTCTTAGTTCCTATATTACCTAAACCTGCTTCAATAAAAGAAATACATAAAGTCAATAAATTAAAGAAATGGACTAATTTATCATATTTTAGAATGGTGTATTTTAGTGGTATAGATGAGTTATCAACAAGAGGATTTTTAAGTAAAGTCTGTGGATTAAATAATCTATTAATAATTGTTACAACTCCATCAAACGAATGTTTTGGAGTTTTCAATGGTTCAACATTACCAGCTCAAATTACTAGTTTGACATATATTGAAAGTGATTTTTTCTTTTTTTTTATCTTCACCAATAATGGTGAAACATTTAAATTTAAAAGAAAAGCAACAAGTCAAACTAAACGTAGTCTTACATTATATCCATCAACTGAACAAGAATTTATATTTTGTGCTTTTTGTTCATTTTGGATTACAAATAAAGGAAGAATAGGAATTCATCCTTTAATGAGAGATCAATTTGATTTAAGCTCTGTTGTAAACCCACTTGGAGGGATAAATAAAACTATTAAAGAATTAATTGTAGTTCATTGTTATTAATTCTTTATAGTCTTTTTGAATTATTTGTTTGAACTATGAAGAAACAAAAATAGAATTAGATGGTCTAAAAAAAAATTTTAATCAATTATTTAACCATTTTTTAGCTTCTTCATTAACAAAAAGTTTTAAGAATGATATTCTTTTAAATGAACATATACATTTACTCCATTGAATATCATCTTTTTTAATATGTGCAATTTGATTGATCATTTCACTTGTAATATTTTCACTTGCAAGAATTTTAAATTTATCAATACCAATATAATTTAAATATTTATTTCTTTCTTCTTCATTTAAATCTTTCCAATTTCTTTCAAAACAATCAAAATTAGATGGAATTTCTTTTGGACATTTTATAGAAGTTTTTATTTCCTGAACATCTTTATTTAATTTATCTTCTTTATTAATTAATGTTTCAATTGTGACCAATGCATTTGTAGCTTCTTTATTTCCTTTTTCTAATTCAAGAACATAAAGATAATCTTTTTTAGCTTCAAAATATTTTTTAAAATGCATAGAAATTAATGCTCTTCTAAGTAATGCTTTTACATATAATGGATTACATTGTAATGCCAAATCAATATCTTTTTGTGCTTCTTCATACTCTTCTAATTTAATTTCTACAAGTGAACGATTTCCATAATAAATAGACTCTCTTGGATTTTCTTTTATTGCCATTGTGTATTGTTCTTTTGCTTCTTTATAACGTTTTTGTTGAAGAAATTCATTTCCCTTTAATTTATATTCTTCTCCTTTACAACCCATTAATTTTATTTTTTATTTTTTATAGTTTTATTTATTATTATTTTAATTATTAATTCTTTTATTATAAATTTTTATTAAAATAAAAAAAAAAACATTCTTAAAATAACAAAAAATAATTCTATTAATTTAATTTGTCCATCTTCTTATACAATTCAGTTATTGCTTCAATACATTTTTGTTCATCTTTAACACAATTTAATGGGAAATATTCGCATGAATGTTTTTTACAAAATTCATCAATCATTTCTTTTTTAACTGAAGGTTGCTTATCTTCATGAAGATTACCAACAAGAATTACTGGTGCATCAAATCCCATTACTGCACGATCAAAACATTCATAATATTCTTCTAAATCAGCAAATGAAGGACCAATTGTTGTATCAAAAAATAATATAATACCATCTGAATCTTTAACATCATATTCTATCATTCCACGATATTCTTGATTACCAGGACTGTCTAATATTTTTAATTTATATGTTTTACTTCCCATAATAAGGTCATAAAGATACTCTTCATCTAACGTTGAAATATGAAATTGGTCATGTTTTTGGTGAAGTAATGTTTTAATGAATGCAGTTTTTCCAGTTTCTCCATCACCACAACAAGTAATTGTTAAAGTTCTTTGAAACATTTTAATTATATTATCTTAGTTCTACAGGGTTTTTAAATAATCTTTTCTTTATATTGACGTTTGTACCACGTCAATTGAAAAATAACAGAATGTCTAATGAATAAATTAAAGATAAAATCAAATTCAGGGTTCATTGTTTATTTCAATTGTTTTTCTTTTGCCTCCTTTTTAATATTTCTTTTGATTTGTTTTTTTAGTTTACGTTCTTGTTTTTTCTCTTTACGGGTCTTTTTCTTTTCTATTTTTCGTGGTTTAGTCTCTTCTACTTTCTTTTCTATTTTTTGTGATTTACTTTCTTCTACTTTCTTTTCTATGTTATGTTGTTTTTGGTGATTTAATGCTTTTTTCATTTCCTTTGATTTAGTCAAATGATTAAAAAATCCCATTAACTCACTCCTAATTTGTTGTTCTTCTTCATCTCCTAAGTCATCTTCCTCTAAACTTTCTGCTTCCAATTCTTGGTCTTCTTCTTCCATATCATCATCTTCCTCATTTTCATTTTGTTCTTCTTCTTTATTATTATCATTTTCATCACTTTCCATTGTTTGATCCTTTTCTGATGACTCATCCATTTCATCATAATTCATTTCTCCTTCTTCAAGGGAACTTTCTGCATCTTTATCTTCAGTCTCTTTATTTTTTTTTACTTTGACAACAAGTTTATTTGTTTTTTCCGCTTTTTTTTCTTTTTTTTCTTCTGTGGCATGTTTCTTATTAAAATAAGCAGCAAATATACCTTTTCTATCAGACATAATCAATTAATTTATTCTAAGATATAAGAAAAGAAAAAATTATATGAATTTAAATTGTATAAATTGTTTTATTAATTTTTTTTGCTAAAGAAATAATATTAATAAAAAACATTATGTGAACTAGAAAAAGAAATAAAATGAACCGAAGGTTGTTTGTTGGAAACTTAGAATATCAAATTAAAAACTTTGAACTGAAAGAGTTTTTTGAAAGGTTTGGAAAGGTGGTTGATGTTGTAATCATGGAAAGGTATGATGGTGCTTCAAAAGGATTTGGGTATGTTGAATTTGATACAGAAGAGTCAGCTCAAAAAGCACTTAGAGAAGGTAATAACGAGATGTTAAGAGGTAGAAACATTCGTGTGGACATGGCTACTGAAAGAAAGCAACATGAACACAAGGAACGGTCAAGAAGTCGAGAGAGAAACCAACACATTTTCAAGACTGGTGTTCCATTTTCGTTTCGGGATACTTTTTCAAGAGTAAAAGACTTTCCAGTAAGAAGAGACTTTGACTACTCTAGAAGTTATGAATTCTATAATAAAGACCCACAAAGCTTTGACAAAGAAAGTAAACAAGTTTATTTTACTGATCAAAGATATGACAGAATGGGTTTTGATCCATATCTCAAGAAAAGGCAAGAAAATTATGATTTTATTTATGAACCTTTAGAGAGATATCGGTATGATGCATCACTGAGATCAGATGGTTATATGAGACGAATGGATAAATATCAAGAGAGTTATAAAAGGGGAGGTGAAAGGATAATTCAACGAGATGAATTATGTAATAATGATAGTTTAAGAACCAAAGAAACAAATTTTGGATTAAGTGAAACAGTTATTTTTGTAAGAAATCTTCCATTTAGTATGGATAGTTTTGAATTAAAACAACTATTTGAGCCATGTCATTCTATTGATGCAAGCGTTGTTTATGACAGAGATACAAACAAAAGTAAAGGATATGGTTTTGTTGTCTTTGATAATTCAGTTGATCAACACACAGCTATAGAACAGTTTAATAATTATCTTGTAGATGGTAGAAAAATAATGGTGTTTAAGGCATCTCTTCTTCAAGAAGAAAGAACAAAAGCAATGAGATAACTTCTCAAATAAAGAAGAAGTATCTTTTATTTTACAACAAAAAAAATATTATTTGTTATTCATTCAACAAGAAAGGATTCAGAAAAATTAAAATAACTGTTTATGTCATCAATAAGGTCTTCTTTTATTGTTATAAAAACAAAACAAAGAAAAAGACTAATCTTTATCGAATCTATTACCTGAAAACTAAACTCTTTTTATTTTTTCTCATCAAGGAATAATAAAAAAAAAGAAGAATTATGTTTTGTTGAAAGGTATATTTTTTATTTTGTTGAAAAAATACATCATTTTTTTGTTTCTCATTCAGTTGATAAAAATAAAATATCACTAAAATTATGAATCATCTAAAGTTAGAATAACAGAAATCAATAGAAAAAGAATTAAAGAGAAATTTTTGTATCTTTTCCAAGAAGGTTAAAAAAAGGAAACTAGAAAAGCGAAATTAGAATCAGTGGTAATGGGGGAAATGAAGCTTATGAATGGTAGTGTTATATACCTTGTTTGTTTTATTTTTATTGACTAAGTTGTTGTATTAATTTCTCAACTTCTTTAATAGATTTCTCATTTTTTATATTAAATTGGTCAATATAAATTCTTTTTAAAAAAGACCTTTTGTTTATTTGCAAGTACATCTCTTCATTAGTTAAAACAAAAAATAACTTATAGATAACAGCGACAACATTAATAATTGTTTTGTCTTATATTTTTGGAGATATTTCTGATTTAATTATCTATGATGGTCAACAATTTCTGTTTTTATGGCAGTTATTAGGACTTTCTCTTTCTGTCACATTTCATATCTTCGAGGCTATATCTCTTTGTATTATTATTATTATCACACATCACTTCCTTCAGTCTCAAAGAAGAAAATTTGTTTTTGGTATTTTTCTTATATCAACGTCAGCAGTCTTAACAGCTATTACACTATGTACAGGGATAAATGGAAGTATAGAGTCTATTGATTGGAAATTATTAGACCATTCTCAAAAATTAAGTGTAGAGCGACAAGTTTGTTTGATTTTAAAATATAATGTTAAGTATTTGTTTTTATCTATATGTCTTATAATCCATACTTTATATTAACAAGTTTTAGGGACAATGTTGTTTTAACTCAATCACTTTTGATAGTGAAGGGGAGTGTGGGTGTATTTTGGATGACCAAACTCAATGTACCAAATGTAATTTTGAAGGAGGAAGAAAGTGTTTATGGATATCAATTCTAATTGATTCTATAACAGTTATTCTGCTTTTGTCGATGGCTCTTTTGTCTTTGCTTCACAGACAAATTAATGATATTGTTAATAAAAATACTGTTGGATATGACCAACTGACTGAATAATAAATTATTTTTAATATCCTTCTTTAATTTAAGTTATATATAACATAAATATATTTAATAATAATTTCTAATAAAATAATTTTTAGTTAATCGGGTATTATTTTTTTAAAGGAACTTCAGTGTTTAGTTAAATAAAAGATGATTCGACCAGCACATAAATCACTAAGAACACGCTCTCAAATTATTGGTAAAAAGGAAATAAGGTTGTTGGTAGTTGGAAGTTCTGGAGTAGGAAAGACAACACTCTGTGATTGTTTTTTTGAAAGTCATCAAAGCCAAGGAGAAGAAACAGTTTGTTAGTTTTTATTTATATTGTTTAGTTTTATTTAAATGGTGTAATAAAGTAGAGAGAAAAACATGTTCAAATTGATAATGATTTTATTAGAATTTCTATTAGTGATATTGTTGGTAAACAATCGTTTTATGCATGTGATAATCCATATGATGGATATGACGTTATATTAGTAATGTACGATATAACTGAGTTAAAATCTTTTACTGATTTAAAAACAATGTGGTTACCAGATATATTTTTATATTGTAATATTGATACACAAATTATTATTATAGGAAATAAAAAGGATCAAGAGATTGATCGTATTGTCACACGAAAAGAAGCAGAACAATTTGCACAAGATAGACTTTGTCAATTTTATGAGATTTCAACGAAAGATGATTCTTGTCAATTATTATTTGATTGTATTTCAAGAGATTTTTTACAGTGGTTTGTCTTATACACAATAAATTAATCAACTACATAATATTTATTATATTAGTGATATTAAAATTAGAATGTTAATGGTAGGAGATCAAAATGTTGGAAAAACTACATTTATTAGAAAGTTTACAATGCAAGACCCCACAGGGCATGATTTTATGAGTGCAGTTTGTTTAATAAGATATTTTTAAACAACAAAAAATATTCATCTTATAGATAACAACTCGGTTTGAAATGGAAAAGATTAAATATGAAATTATCATGATTGATTGGGGATTTTATAATAAATTATTACAAACAAATCCAGCAATTAGTAGAACAATTGAGGCAATATTAATTGTTTATGATATTACAAATGAAGAATCATTTCAAAATATCCATAGAAAATATTATCCTTTAATTAATAATAAATTTAGTGATGTATCTGGTGTTATTGTAGGATATAAAACAGATCTAGAAGCTCAAAGAAAAATTACAATGGATGATGCATTAACTTTAGCTGATTGGTTAGGCTATAAATATGTTGAAATGTCTTCAAAAGATACAGAAGATCATTCATCAATAATTAAAGCATTAGCCCATTCAATAAGAATCAACCGTTTAAAGATTGAACAATCATATGAATAAAAATAATTATTTTTTTATTGTTCTTATAAATTTTCTCTATTTTATTAAAAAATAAAATAAATTAGACTCTTTCTTAAAAGTATTATTACTCTCTATTCTTCTTAATTTACTTCTCTTATTTCTTTTCATCTTTTCTGTCTATTGACTATTTTAAATTTTATTTCCTCTTTTGATATTTAAACAATAAAATCAAAAGAATTTTCAAAAAAAAAGATATCATTACGACATAAAATCTATTTTCAAAAAAAAAAAAGATTCTCTTATCTATTCTAACTTCATTCTATTAATAAAATAATTCATAATAAATTCAAAATAAATTGTATTAAAAAAATTACTGTAACACTAATCACCAGAAATTTAATTAATTTAATCATTAATACCTTTTAAAAAAAATATTTAAAATTTAAAAGAAAAGAATAGAATTAAAGTTGTAATCAATATCATATAATTAACTCTATTATATTATATTAAAATTGACTCTTTATCAAAATATAAACCAAAGAATGTAAAGTAAAATATATTAATATTATTGTTATTGTGTTTATAAGAAGAAGTATTTTTTTGTTTAATATTCATTAAATTTTATTCTTATTTTAAATAAGTTTTTTAGTTTTTATTAAAAAACAATTTTGTAATTTTAAGAGTATTAGAATTAAAGGAGAGAGTTAATGAATGATTTGTTCAATTTGTGGTAATAAGCAATTTGCAATCAATGTATGAGCTATGTAAGTTGGGTGTCTTCTAAATCCCCAACACTCTTTTTTATTTTCATCATAACATAATTGACAATTAACTTCAAAAACTCTTCCTGGTTCTTTTTGTTGTAATGCCTTTAATGCCATTTTCCAAGCAATTTCACCTTCTCTAGCAAGAAGAGGACCAATCACAATAATAATTTTAGCCTTTTTATAAGTTGTTAATATATGACTAATAAATTCTTCACATCGTTGTTCAAATACTTCATCTAATTCACTCTCATCATTTGCAATAAAATCATCTAAAATTGTTTGTTTTTGTTCATGATTTTCATTCCATTCTTGTAATAGTCTTTTAATTATATGATTTTCTTTTTCTTTATTTTCAACAAGAATGTTTTGAATTTCTTCTGCTTCATGTGGTGAAACAACTCTACCTAATTTGGATGGTGATACTAATTTCTCTTTTTTTGTTTTATTATTCTTTATTTCTTCTTCTATTTCAGTGTCACTCTTTGAAATATCATTTGAACTTGAATCTGAAGATAAACAAGCTTGTAAAGATTCCTTTTCTCTTATCTCTTGAATTATTTCTTCTTCTTTTTGAACAAAAGCTGTTGGAATATCATTTCTTGATGGATTAGATGCTCCAACATCCCAAAAATCATTACTTCCAATATTGATCATAACATAATCTGGAATCCATTCTGTAAAGTCCCACTTAGACTTATTTTCTCCAGCGTTTCTTCTTCTCCAAAGTTTATCAATATTTTTTTTGTCATTTGGAAATTCAACTTCATCACAATTTCTTACTACTCCAATACCACTCCATGCAACCATATGACTTTCCAAATTCAATTTTCTTACAATCTGAGAACACCATGCCTCTGAAGAGTCAGATTGAAGTGGAACACTATCACATTGTGGAAGAGGAAACATTCCATAACCACAACATAATGAATCTCCAATAATTTCTATTTTTTTTCGGGGTTGAATATCAAACTGTTCCATTCGTCTATTTGCTCCATAAAAACAAATTGCACCATCTCTTGCTTCACTTATTTTAATTAAAGAAACCTTTTGTGCAATTGGTTTTTTATTTACCATTGTTATTGTAAAATAATTACTTTCAATAACAAAAGTATTAAACTCAAGTTCTTTTGGTAATCCATGGAATGGTGGTATTCTTCTTATTAATGGAAGCTCAGATGCTACAAATTTCAATAAACAAGTTCCTACACACCTCATATAGAAAGTTGTACTACCACAAGGAAGCATAAAGTTTAACGAAGTATTTGGCCAATCAAAGAAAACAAGAGATTTTTCTTTTTCAATTCTTCCTTCAAAAAAAATATTTTGATGAGTAAGTCCTTGTGGAATATCAAGAGTGTTGTATTGTTGAAGAGAGATTTCCATTTGTTCTTTAGTTTATTGGATCTCTTTCTGCTTTTTTATTTTGAGTCATGAAAGGTTTTTTCGTTACTCCTCATCATCAATCATGAAAAACTTTCTTTGTTATATATTTCTTTTTCTTAAGAAATGAGAGAATTGCTGTAGAAATATTTTAATATAACTTTTGTTATTATGTGATAGATAAAAAAAGGTTAGTTAGTTACTTTAGAAATAAGTTAATTTTATAAAAATTTAAGTATAATCTTCTTTTCTTCTCTTTCATAATGACTTTTCTATCTTACAAAACTTAAAAGAAAAGTTACAAAAATAAAAGAGAAAGTGAAAATAATGAAATTAAATGCTCAATCAGGCATAATACCAACTGTTTACTATAAATTGGATTTTCATTGAAATGAAAAAAGAAGAACTTTAAACAGTAATTGTTTTTGAAACTAGGAAGGAAGGTTTAACCAAAGCTCGTGGAGCTAAATTTAAATCCCATATCTGACTCTTTTTTTCAACTTCAGTTTCTTTTTCTATGGATTTACTAACTGTTTGACCAGTAAAACAAACTGAAGTAACTCTTTTATGAGGAGAATTCAGTGAGGAGCCAGGATTATTAAGCCCAGAAAGACTTTGGAATGATGGTACGTTTAACCCTTCTTTACTAACACTTCTAGCAAAAGTTGGACTTTCATTTGACCCTCTCTTTTTAGATTGACTTTGGGCTCTACTTCGAAACAAACCAAATGCTTTTGCATGTTCTTTTTCTTTAGTTTGAGACTTTGTTTGTTCTTCAAGTTGTTTATTTTCAATATATTGAATAATTGGATCTATATCAACTTGAGTTATGCCACTTAATGGTGTATATCCTTCAATAGAAATATTAATTTGTTTCATTGCATCTTCTGGTAAATGACGGATTAATGCAGCAATACATGATTTAGCTACATTAGTCTTTGTTAGTGCACTAAAAGGATCGATATTGTCATTAATTAACATACAAGCACTAAATACCATTGCTAAATTATCAATTCCCATTTTTGTTTTTTCTTCATATGAAGAAATACGTTGAAGGAAATTAATAATAAATATTGTCATTGCTTTGTTGATAGGTGGTAAACAGTCTAATAAAGGTTGAATTTTTGATACATCATTCTCAATATCATCTACTGTTTGTTCATCAACAAATTTATCATAACAATTTAATGGAATAACAGGACTAGGTAATTCTCTAACAAAAGATTTAAATAATCCAGCAATTGTATGACAACTACATTCTTTATATATTTCATATTTTCCTTGATTAAATAACTCTTTATAACCATCTATTTCTTCTTGTTTACCTGGAATTCTAAAAATTCCTTCTGTAGTTTCACCTTTTAATGCTATAACTGTATCTCTCATTAAAAGGAAAATTATTGGAACTGATACATCAGGATATTTCTCTTTTTGGTATGACATCACTGTTTCCAAGCTGACTCCAAACACAGGTTGATTGATTTCAAACATGTTCATCTTTTTAAATTATAATTTTTTAAGTTCCTTAAAAAATAAAATTAGTTCTTCTTAAAAAAAATTAATAGAAAAATTAATTGAATGATAATTAAATATTAATTAAAATCAGAAATTTATGGTACAAATTGAAACTACCAAATAATAACTATACTATTAGAGACAATTTATAATCAATTTAAATTAGAAGAGAAGCAATAAGCGTGAGAAATGTTTATTCTAAATAAAATAATTTATGAACTTTATATTTATCTTCAAGGAGATAACTTCTCTTTTACTCAAAAGATTCTTTTTGGATTTCAAGTAACTATAAATAAGTCTTTACAAAAACGATACATTAAATACCTATTAAAAGTTTTTAACAAATAAAAGTAGTTTTATTTAAGAGGTGAATTGAACTTCTTTTATTTTAAAACTAAAAATGAACGTAGTGTTAAATTTAATAATATAAATAAGAAAGATAATTTATATAAGAATCATATAAAGCTAAAAGTCTATTTATTTCACTTTCTTTAATTCTTTTCATCAATACTTATCGAAGAAGAAGGATAAATTCCAACAATTAACCTTAAACTAAATCTTAGAGATAAGACAAAACAACATATGGCATGTGCTCCAACAAAACATGCAATAACAATAAGCCATTTAACTTGAAAATCAATAAAGTTAGTTGGACAAATTTCACGATCATCTTCATAATTCTCTTTTCTATCTATTTGAGCTTCAGCAGATTCATAATCAAATTTTCTGTTTTGTATTGCATTTTTATTTAAACTATCTAATGTGTTTTTAACTTCTTTGTTTTGTTCAATAATAACAATTGAATCAAAAAACTAATATTTGTTATTTTTATTTTTTTATATTATAAGAGATTAAAGAACAAAAACAAACTTGTGTAGTTGGTTCAACTCTCTCTAAAGAACATTGAAATTGAGAATGATTCATCAATAATACGCTTTGAATAAATAAAACAATAGCAAGTAATGTGAATAAAATAGCAGCAATTGAGCATATAAGTGTCCAGATTTTGATTATTAATCTATCTTGTCTTTTCATAATGAAAAAGATCATAACCAATATAATAAAGAAACAACTCCCTATTACACTTAGAAATACTAAGATTGAAGGGAATGAAATTATTTCTTGACTGTTTGTTAAGATTTTGATAAAAACAAATCCTCCAATTGAGATAGTTGATATTATTATTGGGAAAAAGCCAAATATTTGTAAATTACTTTTTGATTCTCTTCCTTTTGACATGAGAATGAAACTAACAACTGAAATAGGTTGTTTTTACAGTTCTTTATATGAATGATTGGTAAGTAATATGTAAAGAAATGAAAATGATTCAAAAACATGTTATTCCATGGTATCTTTTATTAAAAATTATATTTTTTTATATAATTTTTTTCAGTAAATGAAGTACAAAATTCTTGTTTTTGATGTTATTTTCTTATCTCAAAAGAAATACTTTAGTTGTAAGTAAATTTCATTTGAAGTGTGTTGTAGATAGTTTTTATTAAATCATTTTTTAATGTTACTCATTTGTATTATAGAAGTGTTGTGATCCTTAAATAATTTTTAATTTTTATGTTTATTTAATTAATGTTTCTTTATTGAAACAATTGTGAAGTTGATAGATATAATTTTAATAATCGCAGATTTAAATAATCACTGAGAACAGAAAAAGGGATGTAACATATACAATCAAAAACTAATTCGTTCAATCTGATACGTTCCAACTCAAAAACAATTGTTTCATAACAAGAACATTCTTTTTCTCTCTCAAAAAAGGAAGAAATTGCTTTTTAAATTTAAAACAGGGTACAAAAAAAAAATTAACAATAACCCCTTCGTAGTAATATCTCCTCAAATATAACTATTTCAAATTTAAGTTTATAATATTTTGTTACTTACTTTATATGTTTTGAAAATTAAAATAAATGGAATAAAAGTGTCATTTATTTGTTGGATATTAATCACATAATATATCATTAAAATAACTATTTTATTTGTTTTATTTATTATTTATGTTTTCTTCTTATTTTATGAATAAATCATTTTATTTCATTTCTTTTATTGTCTTTTCATACTTATTTCCGTTTATTTCTTCTTTTTATCTTCTTCTTTGTTGTTTATTTTAACTTTAATGAATATCATTTCTTTAATAACTGAAACAAAGCAAATAAAAATTCAATTAATACTTAATCAATTCAAAACAAGAAGGAATAGGAGTGTCATTTTTATCAATTTGACTCAATACTGATTTATCAATAATTTCATTATTTAAATTATCAGGTTTAAATCGAGAAAGTAGAGCATAAATTATACTTCCACTTAAATGAGGAAGGGTTTGATGGATTTCTTTAACATTAAAATGTTCATTAGAATGATCTAAAACTAATAAGCCACTTGTTTCAATAGCTAATTGAAGATAATCCCTAAGATAAGATATGTCTCTATTTTCACATAACTCTGCCTCCATTATACTAAAGAAGAATTTAAGTTGAAGTCCTTTAGAACAATTAATATATTTATCATTTTGAATTAAAGTATTAATAACAAAATAACTCATATAAGTAATGATTTGAATCATTATTTGTTTCTGCGTAATATCATTAGTATTATTCTTTTTTAATATTTTATTAATTTCTTTTAAATAACTTACTGTATAATTTGCTGTTAATTGTTCAAACTCAGCAGCTCTTCTTCTTTCAAAACATTGGTTATCTTTAATCATCAATTCAATAAATCCATTAAGTTTACTTGAAGCAATTTGAATACATTTAATGAAGAATTTATATTGAATATTCATTAACTGATTCTTTAATGTATTATTTCTTTCAACATACTCAGTTTTTTCACTTTGAGTAACTTCAATAATACTATTAAGTAAATAAACAGCACTTTCTAAATCACATTCTCCAAAATTTTTAATAATTTCAAATTCTTGTATTTCTTTTGTTTCTCCTTCATTAATATATTTCTTTAGTATTAATCCAAAAACTGGTTTATTATTTTCGTTGTATTTCATTTCACTTTTTTCATAATCTTCCACAATTTTTATTTCTTTTTCTTGTTTATCTTCAATTTTTTCTTTTAATACTATTTCTTCTTTATTTTCTTTCTTCAAATTTTCAATTTCACATTTTAATTCAGTAATTTCTTTTTCTTTATCATTTTTTATTAATTCAATTTTCTTTTCATTTTCTTCTTCTTGTTTCTTTTGAATTTCTTCAAATTCTTTAATTTTATTATTTAAATTATTAACTTCTTTTGAATATTTTTCTTCAATAACTTTATTTTTTTCTCGTTCTTCATTAATTCCTTGTGTTAATTCTTCAATTCTCTCAGTTAATACAACTGATGTTTTAATATCGTCTCCTTTATTATTTTCAAATTCTTCAATTCTTTTCTTTAATATTTCATTTTGTGTTATTACTTGCTTAATTTCTTCTTCTTTCTCATTATTCTTTTTTATTAATTCTTCCTTTTCTTCTTTTATATTTTCAATATCTTTCTTTTGTTGTTCAATAATTACAATATTTTCATTATATTTCTTATTACTTTCTTCAACTTCTTTTTGTTGTTTTTCAATTTTTTCTTTAATTTCCTTATTTATTTTCTTTAATTCTTCAATTTCTTTATTTAAATTATCCTACATTTGTTATTTATCTTTCATAACTAAAAGTGTTTTTAAATTTTGAGTGTAATATAATAAAAACTTTTAAATAACTTCTTCAAATATTTACACTCAAAATATATATATAATAACAATATATGTTTATTGTATTTATTTAATAAATAAATACAATATCACCCACTATCTGTATAAAACCACTACTTAAAGATACCTCATCACTACTTTTTTCTTTTTCATTTAAACAATTTTTACTTGTTTAAATAAATTAAACTCACATCACCACCTCAATAATATAAAATATTTCTCTCTCTCACCCTCATTTTTAAATAGAAATAATTATTTAAACTCACAACTCTCATAATATTATATATCCTCACAAATATACTCACATTACACTCACATTAAATAAAATAATAAATAAACAAACTTTTTCGTTTTTAACTTGTTCGATTTCTGCATTCTTCTGATTTAAAATTTGTTCAGAACCTGCAGCTGCATTCTTTTCTGTTTCTTCAATTTTTTTCTTTAATTCTTCTTTTTCTTGTTCATCTCTCTTCTTTTGTTCTGTAATTTCATTTTCTTTCTTTTCTACTTCAGCTTTTAATCCTACTACAACAGCTTCAGATGCTGCTAATGCAACTTTAATATTACTCTTTTCTTTTTGTTCTTCTTCTAATTGTTTCTTTAATTCTTCTTTTTTATTTTCTTCTTCTTTCTTTTCTTTCTTTAATTCTTCAAGTTGTTGTTCAACTTGTTTCTTTTCTTCTTCTCTTTCAATCTTATTCTTTTCAATTACTTCAGAAAGTTGTTTTCCATTACTTTCTGCATTTGCTAAAGAAACTTTTAATGTTTCTTTCTCTTTAACTTCTTCTTCTAAAGAAGAAATTTTCTTATTTAATTCATCTATTTGATTTTCTTTTTCTTTTATAGCATTTTCCTAATAAAAATGAGTTACTTCCAAACTATTTTATCTTTTTTTATTGAATTGATGTGAGTGAACACAAACTTGTTTATTCAACTTATTTTTACTAAGTTGAATAAAAAGAATTGAGATTATAGAAATTAAAAGAGATTATTATTTATATGAGAGTGTAGAAGGAGAGTTATATTATGAAGTGGTGATGGAGAAATAAAAACAAACCTTTTGTTGAGTTAAAGACTCAGTAGTATTTTTAAGTTGATTTTGTAAATCATCCCTAATCTTATGATACTTTTCTTTTTTCATTTTTAAAGCTTCACGAACAGCTTTTTCACACGCCTTATCTAAATCTTCTTGTGTAAATTTCTTTTTTGTATCTTTTTCTTTTTTTCCTTTGATTTTAACAGAAGAACTTGCTGCAGCAAACATATCAGCTTCTCTAATTTGTTGCTGTTGTTCTTGAAGTTTCTTTTGACGCTCTGCTTCTTCTCGTTCAGCAATTTCTTTTTGTTTTCTTTGTTTTTCTTCAAGTTCTTCTTCTTTTTCATCTTCCTCTTGCTTTTTACTAACTTGTTGAACAAGAAGTTCATGAATATCTGTAGTTGCAGATGCTTTCATTTGTAATACTTCTGTTTCATCGGAACTACCACCAGCCTCACCAAGAAGAGAAGAAATAGACATTTCAACAATGGCTGGATTTTTACCAATAAGTTTAACAGAAAGATCTTTTGAAGCACCATTAAGGTCTGCGTACTTAGCTAAATCAATAAATCCTTCACAAAGTTCTTTAGTTTTCTTTCCAGTTGTATGAAGAGAAATTTCAAGTCCTTTTTCATCATAACCATTTTTTGTTAAAAATAATGTACAATGAATATGAACAACTTGGACTGGTGAATAAATAATTTCACCATTATGAACTAATGCCTTTTCTATTGTTCCTTTATTTTCTTTTTTATCCCCTCTTCTCCATTTTAAAACAACTTCAATATTGTCCCCAATATCTAGTCCTTTAATATGTTTAAATTCAATGGTATAGTCTTGTTTAATATTCTTCTTTAATAATGATTTCATTCTTTATTCCTTTTTTAATTTCAAGATCTCTTCTTCTATTCTGTATTACGTAAATATGACTCAACATTCCTTAACTTCTTTTAATCATATTCGTTTCATTTATATTTTTTATTTAACAAAATTTTTGACTTTCTTTTCTTTTCTTCAAAATAAAAATTACATTTTAAATAAAATTTTTCTTATTTTATTTTGTTATTTTTTTCTCTTTTTCTTTTCCTAATAAAAAAAAAAGATGAAAAGGCAGGATTTGTCTCACTTGAACGAGAAATAATAAAAACCGATTCTATTAACATTTAATTAAGTGCTTATTTTATTATCATTTTCCTTAATACAAAATTAACCATTTATTAAAATAACAAAAAAATAAATCTACGTGAATGATTAGCAAAAAATTTGGACATTTTTATTTATTAATTAGTACTTGGTTCTTTTGGTTCTGTTTTTTTATCAGCTTCATTTCTTACTTTTCTATTTAGTTCTGTTTTAGGAACACCTTTTACATATTCATCCATTTTGTTCACAATTTCTTTTTCCCTCTTCATACTCATATATTTTTCTTCCATACTACTTAATGTCTTCTTATTATCATTCCAAATAGTTTGCATAATTTTTATATAGTTTTGTGGAACATCTTGGCTCATAGCCTTTTCAAAAACAGTACAAAATTCTTTTGCATCCAAAGTAGTCCAATAAATTGTTTTAGTAAGACTACCATTGGGTTTATTACCTTCAAAAATTAAGAAGTTATATCCACCTTTTTTTATCTGCTTACAACTTGTCTCACCATAAAATATTGTCAAATGGTCTATCTCATTTTCGGTTTTCCAAATCAACTTAAATAAAATAGGAGATAATTCAACCAAGAAAAGCATTCCTAATTCTTCTGAGGACACACATTTTCCATCAACTATATTTGATTTACCACATCTAATAGTGCTTAAATTCTTTTGTTTAGAAATAATTGGTACTGGAATCATTGAAACTGTATCATTCGTCATATGTGTAATTACTTTACATGAAATAAATTTGCCAGCTTTACTTTCACACGGAACTTGTCCAGCTCTCATATGAGGTAATTGTTTTAATACTTTACGACGAGGCAAAATGATAATGCCTTCAGACATTCTCATCATTAAACGCTCATAAGGATTTGTTTTTGTTAAATCGTTTTCAGTTACTCCCCACCCACGGCTTTGTCGTTTAACCAAAGAACGAACTAAGGAACGGGTATGGCTTAATGGATTTAATACATCTCCTAATAAAACAAATTGAACATGATAACTACGTAATGTTTGAAGTTCTGTTTGTCTTAAAACTACATCAGACAAAGCTTCTTCAGAAGTAATAAATGAAACAATATGGACTGAGTGACAGTGTTGTTGTTTTGAAATGAATAATGATTTTCTTAAACAACGTAGGTGATGAGGTTGTTCTGAAGTTGGCTTAATGTTATATAAAGAATCAATAGCACTAAAATCATTTGTTGGAGCAATGTACATTGTTGAAAGTTTGTCTGATAAAACTACAGCATAAGAATTAAAATAATTAGCTTTTAATATTTCATGAATGAGTTCAATAATGTGACTTCTTCTATTAGGAAAGTAATCTTCATTGTATAAACTACTAACATTTTCGATATTGAAAATACAGAAGTTCATAATGAATTAAAAAGAGTTTCCGTTTCTTCTTTTTTCTTTTTTTAACTTCTCTTTTATTTACAAACTTTCTTTTATTCCCAAAAATCATAAAAGATTAAACCTTTTTTTACATTTCTTTTTATTTTTGTTATTTCTTTATTTTCAAAGTGTTTTATTTAAGATGTTTCTCTTTTATATTTCTTGGTTTATGGTTCTTTTCTTGATTTCTATTCTTCTATTTTTATTTTTGTGTCATCATAATTTCCATTCATTTCATATAATTAAAATTTATTTTTTAAATACCATTCTTTATCTAAAAATAAAAAATCTATTTCTACAATTATTCAATATAAAAAAACAAAAACAAAAATTGTTGTATATAACAAAATAATAAAAGTGTTATTATAAGTAATAATAAAAATGCAAAAGAACTTGAAAAAAAATGAGGAATCTACTTTTAAAAAGAACAAGTTGAATGGACAAGAAGATAGATAAAGAAAGGGAGAGATTTGAGAAAGAGAAGAAAGAATGGGCAGAAAAAGAAAAGAAATACACTGAACAAATTGCTACTTTAAAAAAAGGTAAAAAAACATCTTTTTTTGGAAAGAAAGATGAAGCACAACAAGAAGCTGAACGTTCACAATTAATTAATGAAATTCAAGAACAAATGGCTGAAGAATATAGTACAAAATTTGCTACAATGAAAGAAAATACAAAAATGTTGTTAGAGCAAAACAATCAATTAGAAGAAGAAATTAAAAAGAAGGACCAATTAATTGATGACCTTCAAAAAAGTTTAAGTACATCAGGAGTGAATTGGGATGCAGTAAAAAACAATTTAGAAAAAAAAATAGAAGAAACAAAAGAAAATATCACAAAGAAATCTCTCGAAGAAGTCAAAAAAGATAATAAAGATCCATTATCAGGAGAAATAAGTTCAGAGGCATCAACAATGATACAAAATTTACAAATAATAATACCCGAACTAATAAAAGAAATTAGAGATGAATTAATAAAAATAATAGATTGTGGAGGTAATGAAATAAATGAACAGTCAAAAGTTTCAGAATTAATGGAACGAATAGTCAAATTAGAGAATGAACGGGTTGGGAAAATATTTATAGAAAAAGAGAAATATGATGAAATGCAACAAAGTATTCAAGCAAGTACAGAGAAAGAAAAATATTATAAAGAAGCAAATGAAAAACTTGAAAAAACATTAAAAGAAAAAGAAGAAACATTCAAAATAAATTTTGATAATAAAATTCAACAAATTAAAGAAGAAACTGAAAAGAATGTTAGAAGTCAAGTTGAAAAAGAATGGAAAAATGAAAATGAAGAATTAAAACAAAAAGAAATTACATTAAGAGAATTATTAGAAAAATCAACAGAAACATTAGAAAAAGAAAGAACACAATTACAAAATGATAATGCAGCAATAAATAATGCAAAAGTTGAGTTACAAGTTAAAGTAAGTGATATGACTAATGAAATAAGTGAATTAAAAACATATATTGAAGAACTAGAAACAGGAAAGAAAATGTCAACGAATATAGAAAATGAGATGAATGAAATTAAAACTACAAATTGTAATTTAGAAATGAGATTTGAAGAACTTCAATGTGAAAATGATTTTTTAAAAGGAAGTAATGAAGAAAATAAATTAAAAATTAGAGAATTACAAAATAAATTAGATGAAGTTATGGTTCAACGAGAACAATATGAAAAAGAAAAAGAAGAAATCATTCAAAAAATGAATCTAAATAAAAAAGATGAAAAAAAAACTGAAGAAGAAAAGGGTCAATTAAATGAAGTTATTGAAGAATTAAAAAAAGAAATAAATAAAATAAAAGAACAACAAGAAGATGAAAAAAAGAAATATGAAGATGAAATTGAAGAACAAAAGAAGAATATAAAAATACAAGAAGAAAACATTAAAGAAAAAGAAGATGAAATTGAAAATTTAAAAATGAAAATGAAACAAAGTGAAGAAATTATGCAACAAAGAATTTATGAAATGAAAAGTAATAAAAATGCAAGCCTTGGAAAATTACAATTAGAAGTTACTAAATTACAAAATGAATTAGAAAAGTCTAAAAAAGAAATAATTGAAATAACTGAAATGAATAATAAATATTCAGTTCTTCTTGCTGCAGCAAGAGCTGCTGAAGAAAGAAATAAAAAAGAAAAAGAAGATCAGAAAAAAAGAATTAATCAAATTGAATCATTTTCTTCACCAATGAAAAAGAAGTCAACAAGTTTTATTGGTGAAGAACAAGTTAAATTATTAGGAGATAAAATTGGAGAATTACAATTAGAAAAATCAAAATATTTAGAAGACATTGAAACATTAGAAAAGAGTGTTATGTTAAAAGAACAAGAATTACAAATTTGGAAAAGTGAAATAATCAATACATATTTAAAAAATGTCTTTGGAAAAAGTATTGGAAAAAAAGGAGTTAAAGAAGTTGTTGAACAAGTACAAAATGTTTTACAAGATGTTGTTACTCAAAATATTCATTTACAACAAGAAGTTGACCAACTTCATTCTGAAATTATTCAGTTGAAACAAAAACAATAAAAAAAAAACCATTTTAATAAGAAATAAATTTTATAAAAAAATGATTTCTTTTAATTCAATTCTTTTTGAAAGGTTTTAATTAATTGATTTACTATCTCTACACTATCTTTAATAATGAATGCCTCTTTTTTTACTTCTTTAATGTAAGTAGATAATTCTTTTGAAGTTGAAAGATTACTAGAAAGGTATTTGATTAATTCAATTCTGTCATAATTAAATGAAGGGAGTTCAGGTTCAAAAATTTGTGATGTATGAGTTATTTCATTTAAATAATTGAAGATAGAAGGATTAAATAGAACATCACATAATTCAGTCACCGATGTTTTATTACAATTATCTGAATAAGAAGAGATAAATAAACTTAAAAGATAATAAAGCAGATGATATGGGTCATACGATGTTAAGAATGCATTATTGAAAGCATTTGTAATACAAATACCTTTTTCTATGTCTTCTAATAGAAGAGATATAATTGATAGTATTGATTGGTTAATTGGGAAGTGTTTGAAATAATATTGCATTTCATGTTCATTTAAAGAAATTGAATCAATTTGGGAGTAGTCAATACAATTAAGTCTTAAAAGAATACTTGTACTAAGTGAATGAAGTAAAGGCTCTTTTTCAATAAAGGTATGGAGTTGATTAATCAATTGAGAAGTATTTTTGATATATTGATTTATTGGCACATTTTGGTTATAATCCATTACGGAAATCATTGCCTTTAGAACATGAAATACATGTGGCGCTTCTTTAAATAATAATGTAAATGTTGATTCAAAGAATTGTTGAGGATCTACTCCTTTAGGATTCTCTTCACATCTAAGTAAGGCAGCTTCTCTTACAATAATTTGATCTGATTTTAAGAGTTGAGGAAGTTGATTAGAATCATTTGCATGATATCTGGCTATTAATTTTATGCATTTTAATGTATAAGCATCATTAAAAGAATAATGGAATTGATGCAATTGTGGAAGTTTAATATTAAGAGATTGAAGTAAATTTAAATATTGATAAGCTTCAAATGAATTTATTGGTTTAAATGAAGTTAAATGACTTATTTGACCACTAGAAAGAACCGAACCATTATCGACATATTCTTTAACTATTCTTAAAATAGTTGCATTAAGAGAATTAAACAATTCTGGAATATCTTCTAATAATGCACATTTAGTAAAAGCAATTGCAAGTGCATCAATACTTGAAGCAAAAAGTTTACGGTGTGAAGCAATAAGGAGTGACTTAACTAATGACTGTTGAAGTGAAGATTTATTAATTAAATTAGTAGATGATAGTCTTGAAAGAATCATACAAACAATCATAGCACTATTTAGTCCATTTTCTAATGCTGAACTAAACTCTGAAATAGAGTTTGGAATTAAGAATAGAAGATGATTTAAGGTGAAATTTTCTTGAGTAGCAAATATTCGTTTAATGACTGTAGCAGAAAGTATTGAAGCAGAATTACGTAAAGACCAATCTATATCATCTATATATTTAAAACTGTAATTTAATGCTTTTCCTGGGAAAAACAAATCAATTTCTGCTGCAATCTTCTGAGATTTAATTAATCCTGCTAAAGTATTCATTGAGTGAATAGCGCAATTTCTATCACAATGAGTTAAAGTATTAATAACATATTCCAATAATGGTGGGGCCATTGTTGGTTGTTTAATTCTTCTACACTCTTCATTTAATAATGCAGAAAGATGATATGGTAATCCAGCAGACCTTCTGGTAAATTTAGTTTCATACCCAATTTCGTTAACTACTTTAGTCACTTGTTCTGATAACCACTCATTACTTGCATACGGTAATGCCATTTCTAAAGCACCTGCTGCACGTTCAAATATTCCTCTATGAAGTGCTGTTCTAAGAATATGGACTAATCGTTGTGATGCTTGAGTGAAATCTAAAGAAGATTGAGATGCAATTATTTCTGATGCAACACGAACACTAGTCCATCCACCAACAACCATTCCAGGAGCAGAACCCTCAGGAGCAGGAAGAGTTAGTAAATAATCACTTGAATCAATTAATTGAATTGCAAGTGTAAAACCATCTTTTTCTTTATGAAGTAATTGCAATATTCTAAATAATCCATAAACACAATCATCTTCATATGAAACACATTTGGATGGTAAAATTTTATCAATTGAATTTTTTAATTGAATAATCACAGAATGAATAGAGTCTTCAAGAGAAGAACCAGTGAATTGAATGGTATTATTTGATGTGACTATAGGATAAGGTTTAAATGAACATAAAATACTAAAAATTCTTGCAACAGCATCAGCTTCTGATGTACGTAGTGACTTAATTTTATTCCAACATTTTTGTAACTGAATTTGAAGGTATTGATAATGTATTTTAGTAAAAGGATTTAATAATGAATAAAGAGAAAAAGCAATAATTCTAAGTTTATCTGTTCTACTTAAAATACTTCTTTGTAACAATAACTGAATTTCTTCAGTTGAAAGAAAATGGGAAATGATTTGTTTAATATCATTTCTTTTATTATTTTGAATAATATTAATACATATTTGTATAATAGAACAGTCAATCTTTTCATTAAATGGATGTGCAATAAACGTACAAATAAAATTAAATAATTCTTGAATAACTTCTATTGAACATCTTAAGATAAATTTTGGGATCATTGTTGTAATGACTTGTATTTCATCTGTAGGACAATCATATAATCCTTTAATAATATCTTTTGAAGCGTTAACTTCAATTTGATGATAATTAATTCTTGTTAAATCACTATATAATGTAGTAACAATACTAAGATGAAATGATTTATTTAACGCATTTTGTAAAGAGATATTCAATTCTTTTTCTATTGAAGGAATAAATGAAATAATAGAATTCATATCATATGAATTCATTTTTAACGCTGCTGCAGTAACTAATGGAAGTTGATTTGCTGCTAATTGAATTTGATTATTAGAAGGTTTTAATGAAATAAGAATATTCATAATTTTCATTGTTGATTCATTAAATTGGTTATATTGCTTTAATTGATTAATAACATCTTCAAATGAAATTATAAATTCTTTAAGAAGATGAGACAATAAATTTAATGCAACTGTTTTATATGTTGTTTCTTCAACAGCTTTAATAACATTAAATAAAAGTTGAGGAACAATAGAAATAATAATTGTTTTAGTATTAGATGATAAAGCGTCTAATATAACATACTTTCCTTTACAATTCCAACTAATTAAATTCGAGCTAATTAATTCTTTTTTACTTTGTTCTTCATTTAAGAATTTAACAAGTCCAAAATAACCTTCTTTTAATAAAACCCATTCTTTATTATCTTGAGTTAATACTAATTCATTTCTTATTAATTGAATTAATTCATCTAAATTATCACGAATACTTTGACTCAAATTACCTTGTTTTTTAATGTATCTATTCAATGATTCTATAACTGAAGAAATAACATCAAATGATCTTTTTTTAATACATAAAATAATATTTTTCATTTCTTTCTCATTTATAATTTCTTTTTTATCACTAAGACTTGCCCGTAATACAAATGGTTCATATGTAATTTCTTTATTTAATTTTATTAATATTAAATAAATAATATGTCCATATGCATTATACGCTGGTTTACTTAATGGTAATTGAATGATTTGACGAATGCTTTGTTCTAACTTTTCTAATTGTTCATTGGAAATACAACTATTTTTCTTATTTAAATAACTCAATAACTCTTTAGAACTTTTTTCACTTGATTGAACCCAACTCAAGATTGCTTCAGGTGTTTGTGGGAGATTAAAATGAAGATGTTTGTCAATGATATTATTCATTGTTTTTATGTTTTTTTTAAAAACTTAAAAAAAAATAGGGTTTAATAATTGGAATTATGTTATTAAATAATTGAAAAATTGAAAATTGAAAAATTTCTTAATATTTTATTTAGTTCTTCAAATGTTCAACAAATCATTAATAAATATTTTTCTTTATTATAACATTCCAATTATTATTTTTGTCTTTTATTTTTGGATTATTAATGGAAGTGATAGTTGTAATATAATTCGATTTAAATATTATCCTTCTTTAATAGATAAAATACTTGATCCTCAATATTGGACTGTAATTGTTTCATTAATAATTGCATGTTTAGTGTGTATTGAATATGATAGTTTGATTATTATTTTCATTTTAATGAATTTTCATATTAACCTTAAATTAGAGCATTTTTGTATTTATTTTACTTCAATTATTGATGTTTTAAATGCATATGTCTTTCATCGTTGGAATTATTATATTATTTGTATGTTAAAAGTATCTTTAAATGATATACATTGTACTGAAATTGGAAAAATAAAATTTAATGGAATTAGTGGTCATTATTTCACTATTATTTATTTTTTTGGAATTTTTCTATATTTATTATCTTCTATACCTCATTCAAATACTTCAATATTTGTTTCATTTAAACGACATTTTTCAATTTGTTATTTTCCTTTAATTCACTACTTTTCAGGATCGAATAGATTTAATAAATATAATAAAAAACCTTCAGTTCGTATTATTTTGTGTTCTGTTGGTCTTCTTCTTTATATCATTTTTTCTTATTTATGTATGTATAATACTCTCATTTATGGTTTTCATTCTCCTCGTCAACTTCTTTATGGTATTATTGCATCATTTATTGCTCTTGTAACATACTCTTTTTTCCTTCAAATTCCTTTTATTTATCGAAGTGTTGTGAATTTTATTCTTTATACAAGTTGTTATTTCATTCTTTGTTTAGTTACAAAACAATCAGTAACTAATGACAAACTCATTTTATTCCCATTATGCTCATTAGTTATGACTCTTTTTTATTCATTTTGGACAATACCATCTAATGAAATTGAAGATTAAATTATTAACTTTTGTTCATTTTTTTAGAATAACTTACTATTAATGACTATTAATTAATTATTAGAGTCTATTTATGAAGTAATCTAAATGTTAATTATCAATATTTAATTAATATACACAAATGGTTTTAACAATCTTATAATGACAAGATACAAATGTTTAATTAATTTCTATAAACAAAACCAAAATAATACAAAATACCTTCATTATAGAAATAAGATAAATTGATTTATATAAAAAGGATTCATTATAATAGTAATATGAAAGAATAAATACAGAAATAAGCACTAAGAATACGAATGATACTCAAATAATAATTAAATTCGATAAAAAAAGTATAAAAAAGTAAATTATATTAAAACATTTTATTCTAATACTCACAATCAAATATATATTTATTATTTAAAACAGAATTACAACATTTGAATAAAAAATTAAATTAACAAAATTAACAGCTTTATTGTATGATAGAAATGTGTCTTAATTATCTAAAAAATTTCTTTTTTTTTAATTTTTATTATAACTTTTATTTCATTTTCATCAATTAATATTATTTCAATATTTTCTTTTTTGTTATTCATTATTCAATTGTTTTTTGACTCTTAACAACATCTTTTGAAACATTTTCACATATTTTACATATTGAAATTTGAATAATAATTAGTTTTAATGCTTTACAGTCATAAAAAAATCATCTCCTTATTCATTGACTAAAGTTGATAAAGTAAATGCCGAATACTCACTTAAGCGTTCTTAATTAATTATCTAATTTCTTAACATTTATTTTGATATTAAACTTGATTATATTTTGTTCATTTACCTTTTTTAAATTTTTGGGTGTATTTCAAAACTCAAAGAAGTGGTTCATTCAAAAATATTTTATGGAAGTTTCTATATTTTCTGTCTTTAATATTAATATTGGTTGGTGACGTACATTAATAAAAACAAGAATTTCCTAAATCAATTAACATCATTGGAATAATTATTGCTTTTAAAGAAATACACAAATAAAAATATCTGTATTTTTTTAGTCTTAGTTGTTGTTATATTAATTAATGATAATTTATAACAATATTTAAAATAATTCAATTCTAATTGGTTTAATATCTATTAATATTGTATTTCCATATTCTATCATATTTTGTATGTTCTACATTTTTAAATATATTTCATTCTTCTTTTTCTTTTAAATATATTGAACATTACAAATTTAAATATTCTTCCATCTTCAGATATTTCATCATTTTCATTATAAATATGAAACATTTCAATATTATAAAATAATATTCTTGCATAATGATTTAAATGAAATAGATTAAAATGAAAGTATTAATATTTCATTAAAATATTTTTAATACTAATTTCTAAATTAATACAATAATTAATATCATCAAATTACTTTAACTTAATCATTATTTCATTATATCACATTTCCATTCTTTCTTTGTCTGTATCATTTATTATGATTGTATTTCCTTCCTTTCTTCTTTTATTTTAAATCTGAATTTGAAATATTTTAAGCTAAATCAAAATTTAATACATAAGTTTTGGGTTGTTATTCAAATGAAACATTGCTATTTCTTCTCAAAAAAAACAATTTTTATCTAACTCTTTTTATAACCCTTTACTTTTTTCATGCGTACATTTCTAGTACCTTCTTTTTATATCACCTGTTTTGAACATTATTAACTCTTTGGTTTTTTTATTAACTCTTAAATAAACATTGAGATAAACTTTTATTTTCTTAAATTTTTATTTAAGTGAATTTGAGAAAAGTCTTAAAAAATTGTCTTTAACAAAAAATCTAAACCTCATTTATTTTTTCATCTCACAAAATCATTAAATTTCAATCTTATAGAACTTAGTCTAATTCAGTATCTTTGGCATACTCTATGATCAAATGCCTACCATAGAAATGACTATTTTTAAGGGCTGCCATAGCATTTGCAGCTTCTTGTTTTGTAGCGTATTCTACAAAGGCAAAACCTTTATTTTGTCCATCAACCTTCTTAGGAAGACGCACACCACGAAGAGTACCATATGTTCTAAATAATTCTCTAACTTCTTTAATATTTGTTTCAAATGGTACATTTTTAACTAACAACTTATTTGATACTTTGTGTTCTTCAATTTCTTTTCTTTCTTTATGATCTTCATCTTTGACTTTAGGCTGAGATATTTCGATCTGAACTGCATGTCCATCAATAACTTTTCCTTGTAAGGTTTTAATGGCATTGATAGCATCTTCGTGTTTAGCGTATTCAACAAAACCAAACCCGGAATTTTTCTCAACCTTCTTATCTTTTGTTTTAGACAAAGTAACTGCCAAAACTCTTCCACATTTTTCAAAGACTTTTCTAATAACATCTTCTTTTGTTTTAAAGCTAATATTTTTAACATACAATGTCTTGCTGCCTTCTTCCACAAGTTCTGTTTGGTTACTTTTAGTAGTAGTTTTATCTTCTTCTTGTTTCTTTTTGTCTTCTTCTTGTTTCTTTTTGTCTTCTTCTTGTTTTGTTTTTTCTTCTTTTTTCTTTTGACTTTCTTCTTTTTGAATTGTTTTTGATTGTTTTTCTTGTGTAAGTTTTTCTTCTTCCATCTTTTTATTAACTTTCTCTTCGTCAAAGACTTTTTCTGGAGCCCATTCGAGATATAAAGGAATACCTCTATACCTTGAATAAACCAATCTTTTGAATGCGGTTTTAGCGTCATTTGCAACTTCAAATTCTACTAATGCCAATGCCTTACTTTTTGGCATTAAAAATTGTTTTAAGGTTCCAAACTTTTCAAATAAACTTTTTACTTCCAAATCGATAGCGCTTGCTGCAATATTCTTAACAATAATAATATTATTACTACGTTTTTCTTTCATTCCATTTTCTAGAACAGTACAATTAACTCCATTTTCTTCTAACCATTTTTTTGTTTGATTAATAACATAGTTTTCTGCTAAAGCAACACGAACTGCCATTGACTCAGCATTAACATCTAAAATCTCTTCTTTTTTCATTCCTAATTCTTCTGCTACAGCACTTACCGCAGTATCTTGTCTCATATATAATGTTGACCAATTAAATTGGTTTCCTGCTTTAGCCTTTAATTCATTTTGTTTCTTTTCTTTATAATTTTTACTTTCTCCAACTTGTTGATTTGAATATGGATCAGCTTTAGCATATGTCACATGAACAATTCTTCCTTTGATAAATTTATTATCCATTTCATTACAAGCTTTTACTGCGTCTTGAGGAACAACAAACAAAACAAAACCAAATCCTTTTGACTTTTTCGTGATTTTATCAATTGGAAGATGTATTTCTGCTATATTACCAAATCGATCAAATTCTTTTCTGATGTCATCTTCTGTACAATTAAATGGAAGGTTTGTAATATAAATCCTTCCTTCTTCCCAATCTTTAACATCAATTTCATCCATACTTTTTTGATGTTCTTGTTCATTAATTATTTCTTCTTCTTCCATATGTTGATTATTTTGATCATCTTCTTCTGAATCAAATTTTTTTTTCTTACCGTTATCTAATTTAGGTCTTCTTTCGTTTGCCATTTTTTTTAATTCATCAAGACTTGAAGAATCCTTCTTCTTTTTAATTGTTTGTGTTTCATGTTTTGTAGGAATAACTTTTCTTTTTTTGTCATTAGAAAATGAAGATGATCCAACGCTATATTTTGACCAAGGTCTTTCGATAGTTTGATCTCCGATAGCCTTTGCCAATGAAACTTGTAATTTTGAAGATTGAATATAAGCACCATTCATTTTTGTTATTGCTGTTTGTGCTTGATCTTCATTTTCAAAACCAATAAAACCAAATTTACGTGAATTTCCTTGAGGAGTACGCATAACTTTACAATCAGTAATTCCACCAAATTTTTCGAATTGTTGTTTAAGAATTTTTTCGTCTGCACGTTCAGGGAGATTCTTAATAATAATACGACTCATAATTAATGGATATCAAGTTCTAATTCATAATGACTAAAACAAGGGTTTATCTTCTTTTAAAATGTTTTAAAAAATAAAATAAGAAATATAAAAAAGGTTTATTCAAAAACAGTTAAGTTTTTAAGTAATTTCATTGTGTTAAATAAGAATTTAAAGGAATTTGTTTGATGTAATAATTTTCTCTTAAAAGAAACAAATAAAGTAAACACGTAAATTAATCCAAACGTCTCAATTTAAATGTTTGATGGATAAAGGAAAACTTTAAGGTTTTGTCCCATTGCTTTTGGTGGAAGGTTATGTAAGAATCTAGCTTTAACAACTCCATGATTTCCATGTGGTGCAACAATTTTACCAAAGATAGCACGAATAGCTGGTTTATTACTTCCTTTCTTTACATTAACTTTGTAAACATAAGCAACACGTTTTCCAATATAGAATGGAGTATCTTCTTTTGTATTTACTCCACTAATTTGAAGAAGAGCAACGTTTGGGTATTGATTTCTTTGAGCACGTTGGAATCCCATAAACACAGCATTAACGTGAAGTCTGCACTTGGACATGTTTTCCTTTTTGATCAATTTTCTAGTAACCCTTTGTCTTTTTTTCAGTTCATAAAATCATTTATTTTAATTCTTTTTATTAAAATTTATAGTTTTATTATTTTTTTTTATGAAAATTATTAAAAAAATTTCAACATTTTTACAAGGAAACAATTAAACTATAAATTATTATAAAAATACTATTATTTTATTATAATCTATCCATTTATTGAGGAATGAAACTCATTAATGATAGAATGTCTCAATTTACTATTATTATAATTGACAATTATGAAGATAAACGGATTAAAACATTTTCACTTGAGAAGGCATTAAATGGAATAAAAATTGGGAGACATAAATCATGTGATATTGTTTTAAGTAGTTTAATGATAAGTAATTTTCATTGTACTATAAAGGTTCAATCAAAAGAAATGAAAAATATTATAATCTATGATACTAGTTCAAATGGTACTCAATATAAAGATGAAGACATTGGAAAAGGAAATAGTGTTATAATACCATTTGATGATAAAATATCAATAAATATGGCACCGAGTTTGTTAATTTATAAGAATGTTAATAAAGGTAATATTATAAATATTCATTTATAGATGATTTTTATAATATTACTTTTTCTACTGAATGTATAAATATTCCAAGTGAAGTTATTGTTAAAGGAGTTGATTTAATGTGTTATGACAAATATAATATTATTAAAAGACTTGGTGAGTTTGTTACTCTAATTAACAAAGAAAAATGAAAGAAAAAAAAAAGAGTATTGATGTGTTAGTGGACAATATAGTAAAGTGTATAAAGCAATTATTAAATCAACTAATTCAATTGTTGCTTTAAAAATTCTCAATCAAACAAGAGAAAGATTTACATTAGATGAAATTTCAAGAAGAGAATTAGAAATAATGAAAAAAATACAACATGAAAACGTTGTATCATTTAGAGAATGTTTTGAAACTAAACAAAATACAATATTTGAAGTTGACTTTTGTGAAGGAGCTGATTTATTTAGTCGAATTATAACAACAGGAAAGATGGATGAACATGAAGGAGCATTTATTTTTATGCAGTTATTAGAAGGAATGAATTATCTTCATTCTCAACATATCATCCATAGAGATTTAAAACCTGAAAATATTTTATTAAAAGAGAATAAGCCATATCCTACAATTAAAATTGCTGACTTTGGAATGGCTAAAATTGCACAATATGGAACTACATCCTGTGGAACTACTCAATATGCAGCACCAGAAGTTATTTTACCAACATCTGGAAGATTACAATATACAAAAGAGTGTGATATATGGTCAATAGGAATTATATTATACATTATATTATCTGGAACACATCCATTTAGTATGGAAGATGAAAATTTATTATATAAACAAATTAAAGACGCTCAATTCAATTTTAAAGATGCCATTTGGGATGTAGTTTCCAAAGAACCTAAAGAATTAATCAAATCAATGATTATTGTTGATCCACTTAAAAGAGCTAGTATTGCAACAATGTTAGACTGTGAGTGGATTAAGAAAAATTCTGTATATTTTCCTGATAAAAAAAAGCGTTCAAGTGAAGGAGAAGAACCTGAAACAAAAAGGATTGATACTACAATTCAAATAGATAGTAGAGAAAAGGTTTAAAATAATATTACAACAACAAAAATCAATTGAACTTTTTATTACTTAAAAATTTTAGTTCATTCAAACATGAAAACAAATCCACATTTACTTGATGGTATTATTATCTTTGAATCTGGTTCTAATTCAAAAGAAGTTATTCCTGAATTGTTTGAATATCCTAAACATTTTAAAGAATATTGTCAAAATATAAAAGAAAATCAATACGAAGTTATTGTTTTTACTGATCAAAATAATTGTAGATGGTATGGTCATTTCTACGGATTAACTCAAACACATTCAACACTTATATTTAGTCATAGGTTTGTACTTTAATTGAAGAATTAATTAATTAATTAACATATAGGGTTTGGATTACTTGTTTTCGATATTTAATAAATATTATCAAACACTTATATATTGACAATAAACCACTTTTTTATCAAACTATTAATTATCTTATTCATTACAATATTCAACCTTCAACATCATCTTTATATTATCCAGAGGCACAAATCAATTTTCAATTTAATAATATTAATCAATCAATTCAAACTGATGCTTTTAGTTTTCTTTCAAAAATATCAGAAAATACACTAAGATGTTTATTTGCAAGTATTTTAAATGAACGAAGAGTTGTAGTAATTGGACAAAATCCAAGTGAATTTTCTGTTGTTGTTTTATTATTATTAGAAATACTTACTCCATTTGAATGGCAACATATTATTATAACTCACCTCCCTGTTTCAATGGTATCATTACTTCAATCACCTTTACCTTTTATCATTGGAATGAAAACAAATGAATTTATACAAGTATCAAATGAAGTAGTTGTTTTTAATATTGACACATTAACTGTTCAAGCTACTGATATAAAGTTAGTTCAAACAGATATTGATTCATTTCCAATAAGATCATTTAATATTTTATATGAATCAATTAAACGTTCTATAACTTTAGAAAAAAGAGAACAAAGAAATGCAATTAAAAGTGCATTTAATTTATTTTTATTCCCAATTTATAGTCAAGTCAGTAAATACATTACATTAAAAGAAAATCTTAATACATTAGATGCTTATTTTGATGAACATTTATATTTTCGATATTCTAATGAAGATATTAAACAATTCTTAAAGACATTTATGAAAACTACTTTAATGCAACAATACGTTGAAATAACAAAAGAAGATTATATAAGATATCCTGTTCCATCAAAAATAAAAAATTAACTCTTTTTTATCCAAAAATTAGGGTTTTCTTTCTTATTCAACTAACATTGTTGTTTTTATATGACTCAAACAACTCCTAATAAACCAATTATTCTTAGTAAAGAACGTGTAGCATTATTAAGACAAAGAGAACAATTACCAATTCGTCAATCAAAAGATGATATTCTCTCTGAATTAAAAAAACATCAAACAATGGTTGTGGTTGGTGAAACTGGGTGTGGTAAAACTACTCAATTACCTCAATTTCTTTTGGAGTCAAACATTTGTGAAGGAAAGAAAATTGGAGTTACTCAACCAAGAAGAGTTGCTGCTATTACTTTAGCAGAACGTGTTTCAAAAGAAGTCGGATGTCGTGTAGGTTCTACAGTTGGTTATCGAGTTAGGTTTGAAGAAAAGATGTCAAAAGATACAAAGATAGAATATCTTACTGATGGTATGTTATTGAGAACTGCGTTACTTGACCCTGATTTGAAATCTTATGGAGTGATTGTTTTAGATGAGGCTCATGAAAGAACAGTTCATACAGATATTCTTATTGGATTGTTAAGAGGAATTTTAAGAAGAAGAAAAGATTTAAAAGTAGTTGTTATGAGTGCTACTTTAGACTCCCAATTATTTAGTAACTTTTTTGCTGGTCCAACATTAACAATTGCAGGAAGACAACATCCTATTGAATTATTTCATTTAACTGAATCTGAAGATTCTCCTGTTGATGCTTCTATCACTGCTATATTACAGCTTCATATGAGTGCTGGTCCAGGAGATGTTTTGGTATTTTTACCTGGTCAAGATGCCATTGAGTCTGTTGAAGCTGCATTGCTAGAACGAATGAAGAATGCTCCAGCAACAGTAAAGCCAATTCAAGTTCTTCCTTTATATGCTGCATTACCACCAGAACAACAACTTCTTATTTTTTCACCACCTCCTCCAGATACAAGAAAGATTGTACTAAGTACTAATATAGCAGAGACATCTGTTACTATTCCGGGAATGAGATATGTTATTGACACAGGTCTTGTCAAAGAAAAAGAATACCAATCAAAAATAGGAATGGAGGCTCTTAGGACTACTTGGGTTTCTAAAGCCCAAGCAATGCAAAGAGCTGGTCGTGCAGGAAGAGAAGCTCCAGGACAATGTTATAGATTATATACATCAAAAAGGTTTAGTGAATTTAATGCAACCACAACACCAGAAATTCAACGATGTTCATTAGATGGTGTAGTTTTACAATTAAAAGCATTAAATGTTATAGATGTGACTCAATTTGATTTTCTTCAACCACCATCAGGAGATAGTATTTCTAGAGCAGAAATTAATTTATCTAAACTAGGGGCATTAGAAAATGGTCATATCACTCCATTGGGTAAAGTTATGGTTGCTCTTCCTGTTGCCCCTCCATTTGCTAGAACTATAATTGCAGCAGCACAATCTAATTGTCTTGCACATATTTTATGTATTGTTGCTATGTTAGCTGTTGATACACAGTTTTTTGTTTCAGCACCTTCTATTAGAGAGAAAGCACAACAATCAATGAGAATGTATTCATCTGATAATGGGGATCATTTTATGTTATTGTCTTTGTATTTAGCTTTTAAGAAAGTTGGTGTTAATAGAAGAAAAAGATGGTGTGTTGAAAATGCATTAAATTATAAAGCATTAAATACAGCATTATCTACACATGACCAATTGGTTCAATATTGTGTTGGGGTATTGGATAAAGAATTAAAAGGATCAACTGCGAAAGAACAATGTACTGAAGAAAATATGAAAAATATTATTAATGAAGCAATTCCAGAAACAATTATTAAAAGTATCAAAAAAGCATTTTTGGTTGGATTTCCAGATAATGTAGCTATTAGACAACCAGATAACACCTATCTTACAACAACCCAAAAAATAGTTCATATTCATCCAAGTAGTTGTGTACATAACAAAAAACAAAAGTATGTACTTTTTGCTGAATTAGTTTATACAACAAAACCTTTCATTCGTTCAGTTCTTTCTTTAGAACATGAATTAGTTCAAGAAGAAATGCCAAATTTAATTCATGATTGATTGATATTTATTTAA